>NC_092088.1:18761035-19028063 GCF_045679555.1 Salvelinus alpinus | reverse complement strand
GGAGAAAGAGGACAAAGCACAGGGTAGGGCAGTGTGAGCAGAACCAGCGGTGTCGTTTGACTTAGCAAACGAGGATCGGATGTCGTCGACCTTCTTTTCAAAATGGTTGACGAAGTCATCAGCAGAGAGGGAGGAGGGGGGAGGAGGGGGAGGAGGATTCAGGAGGGAGGAGAAGGTGGCAAAGAGCTTCCTAGGGTTAGAGGCAGATGCTTGGAATTTAGAGTGGTAGAAATTGGCTTTAGCAGCAGAGACAGAAGAGGAGAATGTAGAGAGGAGGGAGTGAAAGGATGCCAGGTCCGCAGGGAGGCGAGTTTTCCTCCATTTCCGCTCGGCTGCCCGGAGCCCTGTTGTACACAACACGTTGTAGTCCCATTCACAGGAACAGGACACACAATGGGAGTATCGCTCAGCTCTGTCCCTCCTTCGTCTGCCCAGCATGTGGTGTGTTTGCGTGTGTGTGTGTTTGTTCACTCAGCAGTGTGTGTACGTCCGGCATGCGTTGGTGTGCTCAAGGGTGATCGTGTGTGTGCGCAAGCGAGTGTGCGTCCATGTGACATGCAACATGCGTTTCTGCACACAAGTGTGTGTGAGTATTTGCATGTTTGTGAGTCACTGGCCATCCTGAGTAGATGGCATACGTACTGACCTACCGTTGTCATGCCTTGATTGTTGCTTGGCGACAATCATCAATCTGGGTTGCATGATGAAAGTTAACATCCAAGACACTACTCCACTCAAAAGGCCTTGGTCGGGTCAATGCAACATGAGGTACAGCCTTTGTCCAGGTACCATCGCGCTTGGACCGCAATGAGAGAAGGAGATGTTTGTGGAAGACGTTTCAACCTTATCCCCTTTGAGCTGGTGTTTTGAAAAGTGTGTTGTCCTCTGTAGTTTATTACCACACAGAATTAA
The DNA here is from genome assembly GCF_045679555.1 of Salvelinus alpinus. NCBI lineage: Eukaryota > Metazoa > Chordata > Actinopteri > Salmoniformes > Salmonidae > Salvelinus > Salvelinus alpinus. Next base: position 19,027,151 of record NC_092088.1, on the reverse strand, counting down.
TAGACTATGTTCACTGTAGTTTATTTCCACACAGTATTAATAGACGATGTACATTGTAGTTTATTACCACACAGTATTATTAGACTATGTACACTGTAGTTTATTACCACACAGTATTATTAGACTATGTACACTGTAGTTTATTACCACACAGTATTATTAGACTATGTACACTGTAGTTTATTACCACACAGTATTATTAGACTATGTACACTGTAGTTTATTACCACACAGTATTATTAGACTATGTACACTGTATCTAAAGGCTTCTGCTACTCCACTCTCACACTCTCTTGCATGCTTTGTCCTCTGTCTTCTCTCTCTCTCTCTCTGTCTTTCTCTAATACACCCTCTCTTTCTTGCAAATACACATTCACAAAGGCAAACACACACACTTCTACTCAAACAAACATTGGACGCTGACGGCTTGATGCCTTGTCCCTTGTGGTTGGCCTATGTTGACTGAGTGAGAGTGAGAGTGAGAGTGAGAGTGAGAGTATGAGTGAGAGTATGAGTGAGAGTATGAGTGAGAGTATGAGTGAGAGTATGAGTGAGAGTATGAGTGAGAGTATGAGTGAGAGTATGAGTGAGAGTATGAGTGAGAGTATGAGTGAGAGTATGAGTGAGAGTATGAGTGAGAGTATGAGTGAGAGTATGAGTGAGTGTGAGAGTGAGTGTGAGAGTGAGTGTGAGAGTGAGTGTGAGAGTGAGTGTGAGAGTGAGTGTGAGAGTGAGTGTGAGAGTGAGTGTGAGAGTGAGTGTGAGAGTGAGTGTGAGTGAGTGTGAGAGTGAGTGTGAGAGTGAGTGTGAGTGAGTGTGAGTGAGTGTGAGTGAGTGAGAGTATGAGTGGGTGAGAGTATGAGTGGGTGGGTGAGAGTATGAGTGGGTGGGTGAGAGTATGAGTGGGTGGGTGAGAGTATGAGTGGGTGGGTGAGAGTATGAGTGGGTGGGTGAGAGTATGAGTGGGTGAGTGAGAGTATGAGTGGGTGAGTGAGAGTATGAGTGGGTGAGTGAGTGAGACACAAACACCATTGTAAATACAACCCATATTTGTTTATTTATTTTCCCTTTTGTACTTTAACTATTTGCACATCATTACAACACTGTATATAGACATAAGACATTTGAAATGTCTTGATTATTTTGGAACTTTTGTGAGTGTAATGTTTGTTTATTTCACTTTTGTTTATGATCTGTTTCACTTGCTTTGGCAAAGTAAACACATGTTTCCCATGCCAATAAAGCCCCTTAAATTGAAATTGAATGGAGAGAGAGAATAGCGACACTGAAAGTAAATAGCAACACTCCTCCTTTGTAAAGGCACATTATTTATTCTGTTTAGTGCCTCACTTCCACTGGGAATCAAGATAAATGTAAAAACAAATACTTCTTTCATCACAGCATTTTGTTCCCACTACACTTTTCCCAGGTTGGCTTGATGCTCCCCAATCAACAAAAAAAAAAGATACAAAATTGGCAGTAACCAAGAAACTACTTGGTTGTTGATTTTGTGATTTAAAGCTCATAACGTGATACGTACAGGCAAAAGTTTAAGGATGGTTTCTAATTGTCTCTATTAAAGGCACAGGGATGGAGATTGGTAATAAGAATGGAAACTAGGGGAGGGTGGTTGTGTGTGTGTGTGTGTGCGCAGGGGGGGGGGTATATGACAAGGATATGTCAGGTGAGAGGTTGGGGGAGGGAATTCTGTTTTTTAACTGCTTCTATAGGTTGTTTAAAGGCATGAAGATGTGGAACTATATTAAGGAAGGAGATAACGGGAGGTTGGGTGCTTTGAGGGAAGGGATGGGGCCGTAGTGTGTGACTGAAGAATGTACGTCACAAGTAGGAGGGTGGAGGGCGGAAATGATTTAAAATTAAAATGTGTTAGTCACATGCTTCGTAAACAACAGGTGTGGACTAACAGTGAAATGTTTACTTACAGGCCTTTTCCCAACGATGCAGATAAAACATATAATAGAGTCTTAATAGAGAAGTCAAACACGTAATAATAGATACAATGAGTAACGAGCACTTGGCTATATGCAAGGGGTACCAGTACTGAGTCTATGTGCCGTGGTACGAGGCAATTGAGCTGGATACGTACACACAACTAGGAATAAGAGGGGTGGTTGGGGGGAGTTAGGTGTAGGGATGTAGTGTTATTCAAAAAGGTGGGCAAATGCTGAATGTTTGGCTGCTGGTGGCGGGCGAGTAATGTCAACACTCAGCTAACTCCACCAATTTAGCATAACAGGCACGCGAACAATGTTTGTGTGTTTTAAGCTTCACTGCATTCCTGTCGAGGTGGCAGAGGCATGAAGGCACCCTGCACTGATGTGTTAATTAGCTGAGAGCTACAGTGGGGTCTGAAATTATTGACACCCTTGATAAAGATGAACAAAAATGACTGTATAAAATACATCATTCAAATACTGAGCTATATTGTATGCAAAAATGTTTTTATTATTTTATACTGATGCAATTGATCAGAGAAAGAGACTTTGTTTAACAGGGGTTAAATTTATTGATACCCTAGTTTTCAATACCTTTTAATATCTCACATTGCAAGGTACCTGCACTTTTCTGTTTTATGAGTTGGAAAACACATTGAGAGGGATCTTAGACCACTCCTCCATACATAATCCTTCCAGATGGTTGATATCCTTCGTCTGCGCTTATGGACTGCCGTCTTCATTTAAAACCACACGTTTCAAGTCCGGACACTGATTTTGTGGCCAGTTAACCATTTCTTTGTGGATCTTGATGTGTGCTTGGGGTTATTGTCTTGCTGGAAGAGCCACTTGCGGCCAAGTTTCAGCTTCCTGGCAGAGGCAACCAGGTTTTAGGGCTAAAATGTCCTGGTTCTGGGTAAAGTTCATGATGCTGTTGACCTTAACAAGAGCCCCAGGACCAGTGGAAGCAAAATAGCCCCATAACATCAAAGATCCACTACCATATTTTACAGTAGGGATGATGCATATGCATTGTTATTTCGAAGGCCAAACCCACCAATGACTATAGCACCGGTTCCAATCCAACTGCCCATTTCGTTTAGCAAACTCCAGGTGGTGCTATGGTTAGATGACATGAAAATAAAGGTCTTTGGTCATGCACACCAGCGGTGGGTTTGGCCTTTGAAAGAACAATGCATATGCAGAAAATACATAAGAATTTGGTCAACATAAATACTATTTATATTTTGGCTTTGACCAAAACGCATTTAGATGCGTCTGTAAATGATGGGCAAATGAACATTCATAGATATAGTCTACTGAGAAGGAACAGGAATAGGAATGGTGGGGGTGTAGCACTGTACATTCAGAATCACATACCTTTTAAGAGAAGGGATGACCTTAATGTATGTCAAATAGAGGCACTATGGGCTCAGGTACATCTGCCTCACCAGGCAGCCATATTGGTGGGATGTGTGTATAGACCTCCTAGCTCTAAGGTGTCCTATTTGGATGACTTATGTACTGGGTTTGACCAGGCCACAGATAGCAACAGATATGTATTTATCTTGGGTGATTTTAATATAAATTGGAAGGATCACAATAATTCGAATAGAACAAAATTGATGAGATATGCCGAGAATTGTGGTTTGAAACAAATGGTTAAGGATACTACTAGATCATCAATTAAGTTGGGTCATCGTTCAGACACATCCTTTGATCTGATTTTCTGTAATATACCATTGCAATGCTTAAAATCCAGATCAATGCCAGTGGGCTGGACAGACCATAATATTGTGACCATAACCATGAACATCAAGGTCCCAAAGAAACCCCCTAGGATTGTGGTCAAGAGAAATTTTAAAACATTTAATCATGAGCTATTTCTAAATGATTTGGCTGCTGTACCCTGGGAGCTGATTTATCTAGAGGATGAACTAAATCACGCTACAGAATGTTTTATTGATTTGCTCACTGAGGTAATGGACCATCATGCCCCTATAAGAAAGAGTACAGTTGGTGCTCGTCCATCTCCATGGATTGATGATGAACTGGGTGAGGCTTTTTCTCAAAGAATTATGGCAAAAGTCAAAATTAGAAATTGATGAACAGAATTATAGAACATTACGTAATTATGCAGTTAAATTGAATCGAAAGGAAAAAAAGTTATTTAACAACAATGCTTTTATTGATTGTAAAACTTATTCTAAAAAGGTATGGAACACAGTTAAGGGCTTACTTGGTACATCTATCTCATCATGCCCATCTAGTGTGGACGGGAGAATAATAACAAAACCAGTTGATATTGCCAATAATTTTGCTGATTTTTTTACAAAGAAAATTAATTTACTGAGCAACAATGTAAACATACAATCTTCCAAACAAGCTATTGTCCAATGGATTGATGATCATATTATGAGCAACAAGACCTGCTCTTTTACTCTGCAAACGGTGTCAGTGGAGGAGGTGTTAAACCTATTGAAGTCATTACCTGATGGTAAATCTACAGGTTATGGTCTTATGGACAATTTTTTGCTTCGCTGTGCTGCTCCCCAGATTGCAGTTCCACTGAGATACATATTTAATTGGTCACTGGAAAAGGGGATGTTTGCAAGCATGCGAAACTGTGTCATATTCCGAAAGACAGCAAAGAACCCATTACTCCTGCCAATAGTCGACCAATTTGTCTACTCCCTACACTCAGTAAGATATTGGACGGTATTGTGAGTAGACAAATATGGGAGAACATGGAAAAGAATGATCTGATTACAGCCAATCAGCATGCTTATCGCAAAAACCATTCCACTACCACTGCATTGGTTGACATGACTGATCAGTGGCTCAATGCTATGGATAATGGCAAGTTTGTGTGTGTACTATTTTTAGATTTCAGTGCAGCATTTGATTTAGTGGATCATTAAATAATTGACAAAATGAATGCATTATGTTTTTAAGGAGGTAGCATTGAATTGGGTACAGTCATATCTAACTGACAGGAAACAGTCCACCTATATCAATGGTTAATTTTCTTCCCCTCGTGTTAAACTGTGGAATACCGCAGGGCAGCTGCCTTGGGCCACTTCTTTATTTAATATATACCAACGATCTTCCCTATGCCTTAGCTGAAACTCAAGCTACTATATTTGCAGATGATACTACAATTTATGCAGCAAGACAGTCGGTTCAACAGGTACAGCAAGCTTTACAAGGAGATTTGGAGAATATCAGGGAGTGGGTTTGCCAAAACAAACTTGTTTTAAACACCAAGAAAACCAAAGTTATGTTGGTCTGTTCCACTAGGAAAAGGCCAAAACAGCATGGGATACAATTAAGTATTGTAGGAGTACAAATTGAAGAAGTGGCAGAAACCAAACTATTGGGAGTGCAGCTAGGTAACTGTTTATCATGGTTGTCTCAAATAACTAATCTATGTAAAAAAAAAAATTAAAACAACATGCATAATCAGAAGGATAGCTAAATATTTACCAGGAAAAATTCTTATGCAAATAACACAAGCATTAATTGAGAGTCAGGTGAACTACTGTTCTGTGGTTTGGTTTGAAATGCATCATCAAGTGAAGTTAGGAGGCTGCAGAATGCACAGAACAAAGTAGCAAGATTTGTTTTAAGGTGGAATTATGGTTCTTCTGTTGCAGTCATGCGCAGTGTTCTTGGTTGGTCATCAATCGACAAGATAATTGAAAAAAACATGCTTATTTTATTTCATAATATACATAATTTAAAACGGCCAAGTTCTATTCACAACGGTATTCAGTTGGTAAGAGACAGACATTCCGTAAATACTAGGAATAGATTGTCCACCATCTATGCGTTGTCCAGACAGAAAAGAGAAATAGGCAAAATAACATTTCGATTTAGAGCAATAAAGAAATTTAATAAATTAACTGAGCAAACCAGAAACCTTTCAATATATAAATTTAAACATGATTTTAAAACCATTTAAATATAATAATATAATACAACATAATACAATGTTGTGGGACTATAATAGATGAAGAATCAATATTTTTTAGATTGAGTATTGATTGGGTCATTATGTTAGTATATTATGTATGTTTGTAATAGTGTGTTATATGTGAAAATGTGTTCGTATTATAAATTGTATTTTAATGTTTAAGGACTCTTGGAAGATTAGTTCAAATGGGGACTAAAAGAGATCCAAATAAAATAAAATAATTGGACCAAATTATCAGGAAATTCACAGCTATTTTTTAAAGAAATGCCTCCGGACCACCCTAGAAGGGTGTTGACCCCGGAATCCTTGAACCCTGACCTCCCCAATATGTGACAAAAAGTTACAGTCTGGACACTGTTAATCATGTTTCCCTCTCCTGTTCATATAGAAAAAAGGCAACTGTTAGCCTATTGATATGGACTTTACATAGGCTATCGGTCATTATAAACTGGGTGGTTCGAAACCTGAATGCTGGTTGGCTGACAGCCGTGGTATATCAGACCGTATACAACGGGTATGACAAAAATGTATTTTTACTGCTCTAATTAGTTTGGTAGACAGTTTATAATAGCAATAAGGCACCTCGGGGGGTTTTGTGGTTTATGGCCAATATACCATGGCTAAGGGTTGTATCCAGGCACTCCGCGTTGCGTCGTGCATAGGGACAGCCCTTAACACGTGGTATGTTTGCCATTTGGGGCAGCAGGTAGCCTAGTGGTTAGAGCTTTGCACTAGTAACCGAAAGGTTGCAAGATCGAATCCCCGAGCTGACAAGGTAAAAATATGTTGTTCTGCCCCCCAAGGCAGTTAACCCACTGTCCCTAGGCCGTCATTGAAAATGAGAATTTGTTCTTAACTGACTTGCCTAGTTAAATAAAGGTAAAAATAAATTCAAAGAAAATGAACTTTAACAAGGTTGAAATAAAATGACTTTGTGCACGTTATTAATGAATGTATTTGTAGGCTTATGGATGGCATTTTTCAACCCAACCCTGTTTTATTTATTCTGTCTTGAAGGAAGGCAACGAATGCAGCACATTTGTTATTTATTTTCTACATTATTCTACCCATATGAACTCATTTTTGGGGGGGGCATAAGTGAACCAATATATGAGAGTGTTCAGACAGGTTTAAACAAGTTTCACCACAGGAGACATATAAAAGCCTTCGCAAGTTTTACCACGGAAGAGATGTGAAGGCTTTCACGAGTTTCACCACAGAAGAGATATGAGAGCCTTCACGAGTTTCACCACGGAAGAGATATGAAAGCCTTCACAAGTTTCACCACAGAAGACATATGAAATCATTCGAGTTTCACCACGGAAGAGATATGAGAGCCTTTATGAGTTTCACCACAGAAGAGATTTGAGAGCTTTCACGAGTTTCACCACAGAAGAGAGATGAGAGCCTTCACGAGTTTCACCACGGAAGAGATATGAGAGCGTTCTCGAGTTTTGCCAAGGAGGCACCAGCCTTGTTCCCTCTCCAATCGCACACACTTAGGCGCGCGTGTGGGCGAAAGAGTTGCCGACAAGGTTTTCGCTTCTGCTGCAGCCTTCACTGTAAAATATAGCACATTGTTTGTGTGTGGCGGAGCCAGAGTGTGACGAAGAGGAGGAGGATTAGGAGGGTAATAACAGCCAGGCAGCCGAGCGAGGAGGCGAGGCTGATTTAGGGTCAGGAGGTCAAACTGTCTGCTTTAGTTGGAAGAGGGAGGAAGACCGGGAGGGAAGGAGGGAAGAAGACAAGGTAGGAATCGAAAAGCAAGGATGGGGGAGAGCAAACAAAATGAGGGAGAGCAGCAGTGTGTTCATGTGGGCAGTTTATTTTCCAAATGGCAAACAAGTGAGTTGTAGGATAGTGTGTAGCCTACTAAAGGAGATGATTGGAGATCAATCCTAAGTATCAGTACTTCAGAAAGTGTTCGTACCCCTTGACTTTTTTCAATCAATCAATCAAAGTATTAATAAAGCCCATTTTACATCAGCAAATGTCACAAAGTGTTTATACAGAAACCCAGGCTAAAACCCCTAAGAGCAAGCAATGAAGATGTAGAAGCATGGTGGCTAGGAAAAACTCCCTAAAAAGACAGGAACCTAGGAAGAAACCTAGAGAGGAATCAGGCTCTGAGGTGTGGCTTTTTTTATTCATGAAAAATTAAACAATATATAGATTAGATAAGTATTCATCACCCTGAGTCAATAGATGTTAGAATCACCTTTGGCAGCGATTACAGCGGTGAGTCTTTCTGGGTAAGTCTCTAAGAGCCTTGCACACCTGGATTGAACAATATTTCTCGATTATTCTTTAAAAAATGTATCAAGCTCTGGCAAGTTGTTTGTTGATCATTGCCAGATGCCATTTTCCAGTTTTTCCATAGATTTTCAAGCTGATTTAAGTTAAAACTGTAACTAGGCCACTCAGGAACATTCCATTTCATCTTGGTAAGCAACTTTAGTCTATATTTGTTCTTGTGTTTTAGGTTCTTGTTCTGCTGAAAGGTGAATTGTTCTCCCAGTGTCGGTTGGAAAGCAGACTGAACCAGCTCTATTCTGTTTATTTTATATCAACAAAAAAAACTCCCTTCCCATAACATGAAGCAAGACCACCATTCTTGAAAATATGAAGAGTGGTACTCAGTGGTTGAGTTGGATTGGCCCCAAGCATAACACTTTGTATTCTGGACAAAAATGAATTTGCCACATTTGTTGCAGTATTACTTTAGTGCCTTATTGCAAACAGGAAGCATGTTTTTATTTGTTATTATTCTGTACAGGCTTCCTTCTTTTCACTCAGTTAATTAGGTTAGTATTGTGGAGTAACTACAATGCTGTTGATCCATCCTCGATTATCTCCTATCGTAGCCATTAAACTCTAGCTGTTTTAAAGTCACCATTGGCCACATAGTGAAATCCCACAGCGGTTTACTTCCTCTCTGGCTACTGAGTTAGGAAGGACGTCTGTATCTTTGTTGTGACTGGGTGTATTGATACACCATCCAAAGTGTAAAATGAACAACTGCACCATGCTCAAAAGGATATTCACTGTCTGTTTGTTTTTTACCCATCTACCAATGGGTGCCCTTCTTTGCCACCCATAGGTTGAGTCTGTGCTTTAAATTGACTGCTCGACAGAGGGACCTTAAAGATAATTGTGTGTGTGGGGTACAGAGATGGGGCAGTCATTTAAAAATCCTATTAAACACTATTTTTGCACATAAGTTGAGTCCATGCAAGTTATGTAACTTGTTAATCACATCTTTACTCCTGGACTCATTTAGGCTTGCCATAACAAAAGGGTTGAATACTGATTGACTCAAGACATTTCAGCTTTTCACTTTTTAATTTATTTGGAAACCTTTCTAAATCCCAAATTCCCCTTTGACATTATGGGGTATTGTATGTAGATGAGAGACACGAAATCTCAATTTAATCCATTTTAAATTCTGGCGTTAGCACAAAATGTGGAAATAGTCAAGGGGTGTGAATACTTTCTGAAGGCCCTGTACTTAGCAAGGACCTCTCCATTCTCTTAGACTCATCTCATCTCCTTAGTAGATGAGCGTCTGCCCGTCAATAGGGAGAGATCGTTGTGGCACTCACACAGTTAGGGTTCAATCAGCCTGTAGGTGTTAGGATCAACGGTAGCAATAGAGAGATGCGGTGTGAGTGCTGAATGTACTACAGTACACGATACATCATATACACATGCGTTATTAGGCCAATGCAGCGACAGTGCCAGCGACAGTCCCAGGGACAGTGCATAACCCATAACACCAAACAGGGCAAAAGGCAAACAGCAGGTTTACTTCAATTTCTATCCGTTCCCAAAGTGGCCTGGACACAATACCAGAGTCTATAACCGTTTCTATGGCGACGTGTCAATGGAAAGTGTGTCAGTGTAGTAATGAGAAGTCATTGCAACTGTTAAGCGCTTTACGTATATAAAGCCGGAGGGCTGCGGGGTCCATTCTTTTTCAGTGAAGCTAGAGAGGGTGGGCGATATTCTATCCAGGCTCTCGTGCACGTGAAATCCGCTCAGCCGAGCTTCTCGCACGTGGGTAATGTTTGTTCACTTTGATCGCCGTCGCCCTCCACGTTTCCTCATCGCTCTGTGTCCACAAAGCGATTCATGTTAGAGCAATTAGGAAGGTTAGACCCTTTTCAGAAGTATGCACTAGTAGCCTAAACCACGGCTGAGCAGACCCCTGATTACTTTCCTTTTACCCGGTGTAGATGGGGTGGTGGGGTCTTTGTCTCTCCGTTTCCCACTCAGTGAAGCATACGTGCGTAGAAGAAGCTTATTTCAAAATTGATCTTGTGTGTGTGTGTGTGTGTGTGTGTGTGTGTGTCATTGTCAAGGCACAAGGATGAGATGACAGCCACGGTAAGCCTGGAGAGATGACATGGCCCGATACAGTTTAATTTGAGGTCTGTTATAAAGGTCACTATCTACAGCAGTGATTCCCTAAATGTGGTTGAACTGTGGTCAAGTGTCTGTGTGTCGTGTCCCCCCCACCCCATTTACTTTGTAATACGTGACCCATTAGCCTGTGGAGAAAAAATATTGTTTTATGAGTCAGGGGAGTGTGTGTGTGTATATGTGTGTGCACGCGGTCAAGGTCAGAATGAGAGACTCGTGTTAATATTCCCGTTGAGCACGTCCCGCTGATCTGTCACTCAAAATGATTGACAGGTAAAATGGCTGTACTAGAGATTGGCAATCAAACCTCGCCAAATAGAATCCACATGGACGTTCAGCACACACACTCCTGATGAGCCCTCAGCGTCTGGAGATATGGTCATTTCCTCACAAGCAGAATCAACAATGGCAGTAGAAATTGCTCGGCCATTCCATGGATGCTAAAATTGTAAAATGTTCGCCTCATTTCAGTTTGTGACAAAGCAAGTAATGTATAGTGTAGGGAACCATTGTACAATCTGATTCTCTGTTAAATATCTTTTCAATAACTAAGCTGGTGTTCAAAACTGAAAGTAAAAAGACACACAAGTTAAACTTCTGGAGATGGGAAGTAAATCCAGGAGGGGGAGATAAAAAAAATATTCAGCCTACAGTAAGTCTTGTTGCAATTCAACTAGTTTCCAGGAGAGTGCTGCATTTCACATGTAACCCCTTTAAAGGGTAGGTAGCATAAACGTAACATGGATTTGCATTAGTATACCCATCAATAGTCCCAATGCAAAGTTACACCTCACTCTTTTTTGTCTTTCAAGTTATTACATAAAAGCGAACAGAATGCCGGATTCATGGCAGAAAATGTTTTTGCGAGGTGTGACGTAATATGGAGGACCCGTAATATGGAGGACCCGGCAAGCCAGCCTATAAACTATAATGTAAACGCCAACAGAAATAACGTCAAATTAAACCAAATCGGTTGCACTCACGACTACTGGTTTCAGTAAAATGTTCTGCCAACTTATAAGCAAATACTTTATGTATGTATTGTTACAAATCAGTTTGCAAGGTTTCTAGCCAACTAGCCCTCTAACATTAACCCTACCAGCCTGTTAATGTTACGTTAGCACTGTATGAGTCAGCCAGTTGCTATCAACACCTATCTTACAGCTACATTCATTTAAACCAAAGTTTGGAAATAAATAATGCCATCTAACCAGTTATCAAATAATGTTACTGGTAAATGCAGTTATCTTAGCCAGCAACCCAGTCAGCTGAAGTGAGTTATTTTAGCCTGCTAGCTAGCCTAGACGGCTAATTAGTCTAGCTATAGTGAGGTAAATCTAAAAGTAGGCAATAATCCAGAGGTGGCATTGGGCACAGGAGTTGAGGGGAAAGAGTCAACAATAAGACTACGAGGAAGGCTCCAGGCAGAGGGAAATGATCACAACAGTCAGTCAGTTGAGGGGAAAGAGGTTGAACAACTCTGGTGGCCTACTTCACGGAGATCATGCGGCCCTCACGTGTGGGGATTCTGATTGGTTGATTTTATCATACCTCATGAATGGTGGATTTTAGCTCACCACTGCCAACACTTGGTCTGCATGGCTAGTGGCTAACGTTAGCCAACTCAAGCTAGCTAACACAGAGTAGATTCTCCATATGATGTTGAGAAATTGCGCATTGTGGGTAGTTTTGAAGATATCCAGAAATAAGTAAGCTATGTCATTAAGTCTTTGACCACACTGTTTTGTTACTTTAATGAGTAAAACGTCATGCTTCCTACCCTTTAAGTTTCAGATAAGTAAAGTGGGAATCACTTTCTACTCTCTCCGTTGGTACTTCCTCCTTAGCTTTTAATATTATTCTCTCTCTCTCGCTCGCTCTCTCCCCTCTCTTTCTCTCTCTCTCCCTCTCTACCGACCTACCTCTCTCCCTTAGCAACTCATAATAAAATGAATAGGCCTAAATGTACTCTGAGCTCAAATAATCTATATGTAAGGATAGAACATGGTGATCTAAGTGCTCTCATTTATCCCAGTATTTTCTTCCTAAGAGAGCATTTACACAAGGAAGGTTAGAACTTCTTGTACCTGTGTAATAGTAGCCTAAACCATGTCTGACATAGACCCCTGTGTCTTGTCGTTCTACCCGGTGTAGATGTGTAAGTGGGGTCTTTGTCCCTCTGTTCCCTATTCAATGAAGTGTGTGTGTGTGCGCATACTTGTGTGCGCGTGTGTTCCTGGCTCTTCTTCCCAGTGATCAGAGAGACTAGTAGGTTAGTGATAGAATTGATTTGTTTCTACTCTAAAGGGGTTGGCTGTGGGGGTCTGGAACCCATCACTGTAATCAATCAGCCCCCTGACACACACACACTCAACCCCGTCTCCCGACCACTTCCAGTCTAATTTCAAGATGAGAGCCAGAGAAGTGGGCACCCGAGCACAGTGGAGGTCTCTTGGCAGCCACATGCAAATGCATTTCTCCGGCTCATATGCTAGGTTAACCCACGCTAATGTCCCCATATGGGAATATGGTACACCCAGCCTTCTGAGGACCAGCCTTTCATCTGTTTCCAGTTGCTCTCTTTTTCTCATTTATCTCCCCTACTCACGTAATTTATGTAATAGTAACTAATAACGTTCCTGTTAGAGTAAGTCATCTTAGTTTAGCTGATTTAAAAGGACACCCACTATCTAGAGTAATCAAAAGTTGATTAGTACCACACTGGTGACGCATAGCTGCCACATTGCCTTCTGCTCGTCTGGCTCACTGCTCTGAAGACTTTATTAGTGTCGGCGGGGGGGAATAGGGGAAAGAGGGATTGGTGGCTATTAGACAACAAAAATAAATGTATAGGTCCAATCAGTGGTGGAAAATGTACTCTGTTGTCATACTTCAGTAAAAGTAAAGATACCTTAAAAGAAAATGACTCAAGTAACCCAGTAAAATACTACTTGAGTAAAGTCTAAAAGTATCTGGTTTTAAATGTACTAAAGTGCAGTGGTGGAATTAATTATTATTATTATTTTTAATTTAACCTTTATTTAACTAGGCAAGTCAGTTAAGAACAAATTCTTATTTACAATGACGGCCTACTGGGGAACAGTGGGTTAACTGCCTTGTTCAGGGGCAGAATGACAGATTTTTACCTTGTCAGCTCGGGGATTCGATCCAGCAACCTTTCGGTTACTGGCCCAACGCTCTAACCACTAGGCTACCTGCCACGTAAAAAGTACTCAAGTGTTATACTTGAGTAAAAGTACAAAGAACTACTGGAGTATCTTATATTTAAAAAATCAGATGGGATGAATGTTTATTTTTTATTTACTGTCAGTCAGGGGCACACTCCAACATTCCGACATCATTTAAAAAGACAGTATTTGTGTTTAGTGAGTCCCCCAGATAGGGCATTAGGGATGAAAATGCGTTATATTGATAGGTGCGTGAATTGGACCATATTTCTGTCTGTATTAGAGTAAAAAGTCTATATTTTCTTCAGGAATTTACAGTCGTGGCCAAAAGTTTTGAGTGACACAAATATTAATTTTCACAAAGTCTACTGCCTCAGTTTGTATGATGGCAATGTTATGAAGAGTGATCAGATGAATTGCAATTAATTGCAAAGTCCCTCTTTGCCATGCAAATGTACTGAATCTCAAAAAAAACATTTCCACTGCATTTCAGCCCTGCCACAAAAGGACCAGCTGACATCATGTCAGTGATTCTCTTGTTAACACAGGTGTGAGTGTTGACAAGGACAAGGCTGGAGATCACTCTGAATCAACCATTTATCGGATCATCAAGAACTTCAAGAGCGGTTCAATTGTTGTGAAGAAGGCTTCAGGGTGCCCAAGAAAGTCCAGCAAGCTCCAGGACCGTCTCCTAAAGTTGATTCAGCTGTGGGATCGGGGCACCACCAGTACAGAGCTTGCTCAGGAATGGCAGCAGGCAGGTGTGAGTGCATCTGCACGCACAGTGAGGCGAAGACTTTTGGAGTATGGCTTGGTGTCAAGAAGGGCAGCAAAGACGCCACTTTCTCCAGGAAAAACATCAGGGACAGATTGATATTCTGCAAAAGGTACAGGGATTGGACTGCTGAGGACTGGGGTAAAGTCATTTTCTCTGATGAAGGCCCTTTCCGATTGTTTGGGGCATCCGGAAAAAAGCTTGTCCGGAGAAGACAAGGTGAGCGCTACCATTAGTCCTGTGTCATGCCAACAGTAAAGCATCCTGAGACCATTCATGTGTGGGGTTGCTTCTCAGCCAAGGGAGTGGGGTCACTCACAATTTTGCCTAAGAACACAGCCATGAATAAAGAATGGTACCAACACATCCTCTGAGAGCATCTTCTCCCAACCATCCAGGAACAGTTTGGTGACAATGCCTTTTCCAGCATGATGGAGCACCTTGTCATAAGGCAAAAGTGATAACTAAGTGGCCCGGGGAACAAAACATCGATATTTTGGGTCCATGGCCAGGAAACTACCCAGGCCTTAATCCCATTGAGAACTTGTGGTCAATCCTCAAGAGGTGGGTGGACAAACAAAAACCCCACAAATTCTGACAAACTCCAAGCATTGATTATGCAAGAATGGGCTGCCATCAGTCAGGATGTGGCCCAGAAGTTAATTGACAGCATGCCAGGGCGGATTGCAGAGGTCTTGAAAAAGAAGGGTCAACGCTGCAAATATTGACTCTTTGCATCAACGTCATGTAATTGTCAATAAAAGCCTTTGACACTTATGAAATGCTTGTAATTATACTTCAGTATTCCATAGTAACATCTGACAAAAATATCTAAAGACACTGAAGCAGCAAACTTTTTGGAACTTAATTTTTGTGTCATTCTCAAAACCTTTGGCCACGACTGTAAGTGTTAAAAAAAAGAAAAGTTAGTAAAGTACAGATAACAAAAAAAAAAAAAAAAAGTTACTTCACACCACTGGCTCAGATCCCCCTAATCTACAATATCTCTGTACTGTGGGAGTGTGTTTCGATTAGAATTGACTATTGTCTCTGTAGTATCAACACATTTAATGCAGCCATCTACCGATCAGCCATTCAATCAATGGACCCAAAGAGGCCCAGGTCAAACCGAGTTAACAGGTGGTTTTAAGAGTAAACAATTACATCCACTTCTTTTTGTCTATTTCCATTGATATCATGTGTTATTCTGTCAATATATTCATATAGGATTGAAATGAGGGAATATTGCCATGTAACTCATTTGTAAGTTAACGTGAATTAACTCACTTTTGTACATCACGCTGGTCCGTACTATTGACCTTATTTTAGCACCCAGAAAACGTAATACTTCCAGATCAACTGTAATATCAGTACCATTGTAAAGCACAATTTCTCCCCTTTCCAACAAAATCAATGAAGATACCTTCACGATGCCCATCTCTGCATGATTCAAGAAGGCAATGAGCTCCGTCGGGTCTTTTTAAAAATGGAGGGTGGGGAAGCAAAACCTATTGCATGATAGTGAGAAGGATAGATGTCATGTGGGGAAACTGATTTTTTTCACTCGATCTGTACAACTTATCACCTTATCTCCTCTAAAATGTAAATGAAACACTATAAAGAGTTTATATAATGTGTCATTGCATACCTATTTGAAGGTTTGTGTCGAATTTGATTCAGATTTTTAGGGCAGTGCTAAAGTGATCTTCAGAAGTTAACAGCGGCTTTTGAGAGTCATGATAGCTTGCGATGATGCAAAAAATGACTAGGTATCCCCCCCTTACCCCCGTCACTGTCCCTTTCTTGTTTTTAAACAGTGAGAGAAGTGCTACACCTGGTGGAGAGAGGCTGTAAGACAGAATTAGTTGCTTTATGCGTGCTGTACGTTACGCCATGACACGTCACGATGTAATGTACAGCGTCGGAGGGGTCGGTTTTTTCAACTTTTCTCCAATACTATAGAGCCATCACCATGTCAATCAACGCTTGAATAGAAACCTAGTTCACACCCCAGATTTTGATGTCAACACAGTCGCTACGGTCCCATTAGTTTTCTTTGCAGCCTCGTTTGAATGTCACGGTTGCGCACATTTGTTCAGAATGTGGTTAGCGTACGTTAGTTAGACTTGCTTTCCATTAATAGTAACCGTTTTGATGATGAGGTCAGCTTCTCATCAGACCTCTGTCTCACTTGGAATTTTCCTAGAGCCCAATTTTCTGAAATAAGGGTTACCATTGGTTAATCGTCTTCTAATTGTGCTTAATTGTATTCTAATCTGAAAGATTGCTTAATTGGCAAGGACTGTATGTTGTAGCAATGTTGTCCAAATGTTGTGTCTTGTCTTCCTTACAGATAAGATTGAGAACGGAGGAGACGTGTACCAGAGGAGGAAAGGCCCCCACGCCGACGCTGGTTCCTCAGATTCCGAGGGACAGGAAGTGGGCAGCCGGCAACAGGAAGGGGCAGGGCAAACTGGAAGCAGATGGAGGCGCATCATCCTACTGATCGTGGCGATCACCATCCACAACATCCCAGGTGAGAAGAAGAACCCACTACGCCCAGTCTGTAATGCTCACACCCAAACCAACCCCTGTCACTAGCTCCTAGCCTCTAGCCCTTAGCCCCTATCATATTTCCCTAGGCTATTCATGTTCATCTGAATCGAATAGGTTAGGTTGTTAGGAATCAGAAATATGGTAACCGATTGCCTTTGTGACATTTTCACCATATTGCTGAAGCTACACCTCAGAGGTAGCAGTGAGATGTGTCTGCAGCAGTGATTTCAAAGAGGTCATTTCAGAGGTCATGAGTGTGACTATTCTTAACTCTATTTCTTGAACTGCGTTGTTAATTAAGGGCTTGTTAGTAAGAATTTCACGGTAAGGTCTACACCTGTTGTATTCAGCGCATGCGTTTAGATTTGACAGGCTTTGGAGGCAGAAGCATCCCCGGTAATAGGGGCTGTGTGTGTTTGTGGGCACGTGAGTTGCGGGGGACTGCCCATGCAGGCTCTATGGATAATTCCTGAGAATGTACAAATGGAAAGATGGATTGATTTCCTTGCTGGAGTCATTGTTCAATACTTGAGGAGAAATATATATGTATTTTTAAAAACATTTTAGTCATTTAGCAGATGCTCTTATCCAGAGCCAATTATAGTAGTGAGTGCATACATTTTCGTATTTGTTTGTACTGGTCCCCCGTGGGAATCGAACCCCTGGCATTACAAGTGCCATGCTCTACCAACTGAGCCACACAGGAGTGAGATATATCTATATCTAAGGCTGAACTGGGTGCCGATCCTTGATTGGAGAAACAGGGAAACTATACATTTAGGGATATTATCATTTGAAATATGTTTTTTGGCGGCTTGAAATGATACGTGTGTGTCCTAGACACACACAAAAAAGCTAAAGCCCAGGTACTGTAGATTTGGAATGGTAACACGTCAATATCATGTCCACATGTGTTAATGAAATATGGATGAGAAGAAGAAAAAAACTGTCCAAAGAGTGAGAAGTTTCATTGATTCCTGTGTTCACCGGCAGTCTAACCTGACTCGACGTGAATGGATGTGCATGCAGTTTTGTGACGTGTAGGGTGAAGTTGCCCCTACACACTGATCTTGGGTCAGTTTTAAGATTTATCCAGTTGTGGTGAAGGTTAGGATTCGGGGAGAGGAAGCTGATCCTAGGTCTGTACGTAGGGGGAATTACACCCCAGAGAGGTCTTTTCCAGGAAGTGCGGATGAACGCTGATCCATATGAATATGCCTGGTGAAGTACAGTCATCGGAATCAGCACACGTAGCGACAATACACTATTGACTATACAGACACATCATTAACCTGGTATGTCTTCATGTTTTCATGACAAGGACATGTTACAAGGCGTCCATTCAGTATAGTTTTATAGGGGTGAGGGGATATCAGAGCTGGTGAAATGCATTCATTTGAAACAACACCCGTAGTGACAATTACAGTGCAGATACAGGCATGTCATTACACATTGTTAACCTGGTATATCACAATGTTATCATACTTTTTTTTTTCTTTTTTTTTTTTACATTTACATTTTAGTCCTCTAGCAGACGCTCTTATCCAGAGCGACTTAGCATTAAGTGCCTTGCTCAAGGGCACATTGGCATATTGTTCACTTAGTCATGTCAGGGATTCAAACAAAAACCTTTCGGTTACTGGTCCAACGCTCTGAACCGCTAGGCTACCTGCCTAGCATTCATGCTACAACGTGTCAATTCAGTTTCGATCTGGTTGGAGTGAGAGTATAGGCCTTCGAGCTGTTAAATGTGTTTCCACAGCTGACATTGGGAATTAGAGGCCTAACTAGCTTGTCCTGTACATGCAAATATGAGGTCTCTGATGATCAGTGAGGCAATGCGATGGCTCAGAGAGAGAGGACTGGGGACCAGTAGTTTGTGTGTACCCATGCTAATGCTATCACGCTAATCCTCAGCATGTAAAATGATGCGTGTGAGCGCTCCCGTGCGTGTCAGCTGTGAGCTGTTGATTGATCACATTTTCCCCGTCTCCGATCCAACACCATTACTAGACAGACAGTCCAGACGGCTGGCTATTCATCGTGTTGGTATAGTGTTTCCCCATCCCGGCTGGTCTGGACTGCTGGTGTGGACTGGACTGACATGAACCGCACCACAGAACCATTCTGAGGCATATTAGTTATGGAAGAATGGCTCGGTGACTGACTATGGGAAGGCTTCACCAGTCCCCTGTTAAGCTTTCCCACTTTGAGCCCACCAAGCTGTGCTGCTAGCTGTCCCTCCCCTGAGAGGTTTGTGTGCACGTGTGTAGCTACCAAGCCTTTACTCCGGCATAACCAACAAGGAGTGTGACCGAGTTGGCTATGTGATTGACAGCTGAAGACGAGCGGTGGTGAATACGGAGCACGCGCACATGCATGCATACACACAACCCCCCAACCCATACACACACATACACACACTCCCCCCTCTCCTCCAACATAACACTTACAATGAGCATTCTAACCTAACAAAATATTACGAGGAGCCAAATGAATAGGTTCTGTGTCAGTACATCCCATCAAAGGGAGTGAGAGAGCGAGCAGAGGGGAGGTAAAGGCCGATAGAGAGAGGATGAGCCCAGACTCCATATGAGCTCGTTCTGATCCTGTAGATTCACTATCGCCCAGCTCCAGGCTCTGCCCCAGACCCAGTGGACCAATCCAGTCCTCCCTTCTGCCGAAGCTTGGCCGTGGCTGGCTGTAGGCCTGCGGCCTTTTCTTTGAAGTCTCGCTGTACGGCTTAATCTGCAGTCATGTTTACAAGAGCTTTGGGGATTTAGCTGAACCTCTGAAGTGTATAGTGTGGTGTTGGGCAGTATCCAGATGTTTATATCGTCATTCCGTCTTTCTCTCACCCCGGGATTTATGGTATATCAGGCTTAATACACAAGGGAGCGCCAAAAACTCCAAAAAGCCCCATTGGGCATCTATTACCATAATGCTAACAAAATTAGCACAAGTAATAACGAATTCCATGGAGGCTGCTAGCTAAATTTGCTAACTAGCGCAAACAAAAGTAAAGGAATAGCAAAGACAAGTAATATAGCTCATAACTGTATTCATATATCGGTAGGCGCTACCGAATGTAATTTGTGGTGAGTTCGGACTTTAACAAGCAAATGTGAACAAGATACATTGTGCAAATGAACGAAGTTTAGATGCATACAGTACTGGCTCTCCAGCAGTATGTCTACATGCTGTGTCTGTGTGGAGTCGCTAGGGCAACGGGCCTGCCTGCTCAGAGAAAAGGGGGAGGAGCAGACGGGCCAAGAATGGAGAGGAGAAAAAAATGCAAGGAAATCAAGATGGCAGTGGCAGCTGTACAAATAAGTCATCCGAAGGTCTTTGACGTCTCAAACACGGCAGAAAGGTATTACTTGAGCCACTTACTTAGATAGCAAGTTAAACTAGGGGTCGTGTTAACTCGTAATTCTGCATTTTTTCACTCAGGAAAAAAATATATATCTTGCTGCGTTTTGTAAACGCAGATCTAAAATGCTTCTTATTGTAATTTCTGCTCGGCATCAGACTAATTTTGTGCTTCAGTTGCACTTCTCCACTTGGATGAGAATTCATGATTGGGCATTCAGCAGACAGCGCTCTGACTGATGTCTAGCTACTTTTCCCTGGTACTTTTCTCGGCGTAGCCTGCCTACTTTTCTCCAGTATAGTGCAAGATTAACTTTAAGCAAAACAGTTGGAAATGTAGCTGGCTATATTCTTTCTCTGATAGGCCTAAACATTAGAAATATGATGGCCATATGATGGTCTTTTTGCAAAAAAGACCTTGCTTTTTCATTGTAAGCTCATTTACTTGTGTGGCTGCCAGGCAAATAGCGTTGTACTTTTGTTGTCATCTGATGAAAATGAAGCAATTTTTTGCCAAATATGTTGCACTAATGTATTTTCTGTGAAGGATAACTATAGTTGCACGTCCCTGATCACTCTATTGAAGCAAAAAAAACTTTTGACTTTCAATATGAAACGCGACCCCTGTCAATAGACAGCTGGACTCACCTGCTCCCGCTCTCTCCCGTTGTGCTATTTACAAACAAACACATGACTGGCTCAACTGTTCTGGTGAACTATGGTAAGCTTCATCATGTAAAATAATGTGACAGGTGAAATGAAGAGCGCAATCTGCTTTATCTCATAAAGCATTGCACAAGTTGACTGCAGGTATTTCCTTAAAAATAAGTTGCAAATATTCAAATGTATTGAAGAAATTGTTTCAACGGTTTTGAAAAACCAGCATGTGGCTATTTCCAAATACCCCGGTATACGGTATATACGGTATACTGCCTAAGCCTAGTATCGTGTCCACTTCCCTTTATCTCCAAGCCATGTCCTCATGTTTACTCTACCTTACACTGAAAGAGGAATATTTAGATACAGTTATAGATCATTTGTCTTGACTCAGTAGTTTCACTAAGTATTCTCTCCCATATTCCTCTACACCTCTGTTTCCATGCTGACTGTGTGTGTGCACGTGCCTGTGCACGCGTACACATACACACCCGCTTTGACAGGGCTTGAGCGAAAACCAGCAAACTTCAATTTCATCATCAACTAAATACAGTAAACTTTGACCACAGAGAGAGAACACAGGAAGCCGAGAACAAAGTTATTTACTGTACATGGAAGAGTGTTTTTGTTTGTCTGTCTCTGTGTGTGTCTCTGCATACACTTCACCCCCAATACTAGGAATGGTAATCCCACCCCTCCTACCTAGAAAAGGAGTGTTGATCATCTCTAGGGATTGGAGTGATGAGAGCTGATAGGAAACCATTATAATTCATTTCCAGAATGGTTTATTTCTGTATCCCCTCATAGCTGATGCATTAGGGCACTTATGCTATATACGTCTTTTCGCGGCCACCTCAGCCCTTTTAACATGCCTAGAATGGCATATTGCATATTACGGGCAATTTTTCTCTACCGCTTTGAAGATGCACATGTCTGTTTGC
The DNA here is from genome assembly GCF_045679555.1 of Salvelinus alpinus. Classification (NCBI taxonomy): domain Eukaryota; kingdom Metazoa; phylum Chordata; class Actinopteri; order Salmoniformes; family Salmonidae; genus Salvelinus; species Salvelinus alpinus. Next base: position 19,005,309 of record NC_092088.1, on the reverse strand, counting down.
CGGCTTCTCTCCAACTCTCTAGCTAATGAGAGATGTTCTATCCAAACCATCGAATTTCGAGTTTTCTTCTCTTCACACTTCTTTGCCAACTCCAGTCTTTTCTTAACCTGACTACCCATCCACCGGCTCAACACCACGCCCACTAGTGTTTCTTTCTGGACATCTTGTAGAATGTGAACACATTCTGACCACTCTGATTGGTCCCAGAAACCGCTGGGTTGGGCCTGAGCCGGCCTGCATGATGACGTTATCAACTATGATAGTCTGATTGGTTGGAGACGATCCAATCGCTGATGAATTTGTTTTGTACAACGCCCCTCATCAACTTCGAGGATAGCAGTTTCAGACAATGTGTCTAGCGATCGATTAGAGCAGCGGAATGAAATTCAGGATGAGTCGTCAGGCAAGCCTTTTCTAGCACACAGACCAAACTCTTACCTGGCAATTAGATGATTTTGTGCTATTTCTGTAGTCATTCTGACCTTGTCAACACTTATTATGTAGAGTCAAGAAGACGGCGCTATAACAGAATAATTACGGCCGTATGACAGCTTTATGGCAGTTTCTGACACTTTATGGTGACAGCGTGACATTTTTATGATAGCCTAGCGACAGCGCTATGACAGGAGTGTGACGGTTTTTCGAAGAGAATGGGACACCAAAATTTCTGTGAATGGGGATTGTAATAAATTACAAAAATGATAACGATGATTGACTGGATGCTATTAAACTTAGCTTCCACAGTGACTCTCACACACTTATCTGGTGTTATTTAATGCATTTAGACTATCACAAGATTAGCAGGTTAGCCGTATTAGCAAAGTGGCCACTGCTCAGAGCACTTTGATCTATTGTAAAGTCCCACTCTCTTACTAATGGTTCTATCAACCATGGTACTTAAGTCGAGTTGAACTTTGCACCTTTTCCAGGAGTAGACCATCCATCATGGAATTAGATCCACAAGCCCTCTATTTTGCTGTCATGTATGACACATCAAATGTCAAGATGGTTACATCCCCCAAGCACAAGGCTGTTCAGTCAGTCGCTGAATGGCACAAGAGTCTGAAGAGTCTCTCCACTCGCCTTGACAACATGGTAATAGCAATGCCAGGCGCTCACCTACACACAACTCGCTGTCGTTAAATGTTGCTAGTGAGTCAACAAACTTACAGTACTAGTCACATGTTTGGACACATACTCATTCAAGTTTTTTTTTTAAGTAAAAAAAACAAAACTATTTTCTACATTGTAGAATAATAGTGAAGACATCAAAACTGTGAAATAACACATATGGAATCAAGTAGTTACCAAAAAAGTGTTAAACAAATAGAAATATATTTTATATTTTAGACTCTTCAAAGTAGCCACCCTTTGCCTTAATGACAGCTTTGCACACTCTTAGCATTCTCTCAACTTGCTTCATGAGTTAGTCACCTGGAATGCATTTCAATTAACAGGTGTGCCTTGTTAATTTGTGGAATTTATTTTCTTCTTAATGCGTTTGAGCCAATCAGTTGAGTTGTGACAAGGTATGGGTGGTATACAGAAGATAACCCTATTTGGTAAAAGACCAGGTCTATATTATGGCAAGAACAGCTCAAATAAGTAAAGATAAGTAACAGTACATCATTACTTTAAGACAGGAAGGTCAGTCAATCCGTTTCTTCAAGTGCAGTCCCAAAAACTTTTGAGCGCTATGATGAAACTGGCTCTCATGATGACCGCCACAGGAAAGGAAGACCCAGAGTTACCTCTGCTGCAGAGGATAAGTTAATTAGACTTAACTGCACCTCAGATTGCAGCCCAAATAAATGCTTCACAGAGTTCAAGTAACAAACACATCTCAACATCAGCTGTTCAGAGGAGACTGTGTGAATCAGGCCTTCGTGGTCGAATTGCTGCAAAGACACCACTAATAAAGGACACCAATAATAATATGAGAATTGCTTGGATCAAGAAACATGAGCAATGGACATTAGACTGGTGGAAATCTGTCCTTTTGTTCTGATGAGTCCAAATTTGAGATTTTTTGTTTCCAAGCACCTTGTCTTTGTGAGACGCAGAGTAGGTGAACAGATGATCTCCGCATGTGTGGTTCCCACCATGAAGCATGGAGGAGGAGGTGTGATGGTGTGGGGATGCTTTGCGGGTGACACTGTCAGTGATTTATTTAGAATTCACGGCACACTTAACCAGAATGGCTACCACAGCATTCTGCAGCGATACGCCATCCCATCTGGTTTGCGCTGAGTGGGACTATCATTTGTTTTTCAACAGGACAATGACCCAAAACACACCTCCAGACTGTGTAAGGGCTATTTGACCAAGAAGGAGAGTGATGCTGCATCAGATGACCTGGCCACAATCACCCGACCTCAAGCCAAATGAGATGGTTTGGGTCGAGTTGGAGGAAAAGCGAAGGACTGAAGGAAAAAGCAGCCATCAAGTGCTCAGCATATGTGGGAACTCATTCAAGATTGTTGTAAAAGCATTGCTCATGAAGCTGGTTTACAGAATGCCAAGAGTGTGCAAAGCTGTCATCAAGGCAAAGGGTGGCTACTTTGAAGAATCCAAAATATATTTATTTAATACTTTTTTGGTTACTACATAAATCCATATGTGTTATTTCATAGTTTTGATGTCTTCACTATTATTCTATTATTCTACAAAAACCCGTGAATGAGTAGGTGTGTCCAAACTTTTGACTGGTACTGTACGTCTTCTCAAAAAGCTTGGCATATGACTTGGAATAGTGTGTACAATTCTTTATATTTTTGGTCTGAATCAATCCCTGATCGCCCCTGCGGTCCTCGAGGCATGTACTTGATTAACACTGCTGTAGAAAGCTGATTACTGAAATATGGTTCCCACATGGGAAAGACCAACCCCCTGCGCCCCATCAAACTCACCGCCTTCTCTGTGCCACTGTGACGCTAGAGACTGATCCTCCCCCCAGGCAGCACCCCTCCTAATGTCTCATATGGTGACAAATGAAGGTATTACTCCCCCTGCCTGAGTTTTTAATGGCTCCTCCAGCACCAACAAGCCCAGACCAGAGCAGCCGATTGAGACTGATGGAGAGTGGGTGCCTCCCACTGAAATGGATCTGTTATGCATCCGTAATGACCTTATCTGAATATCGTATGTATTTCAATCTGAGGGAATATTCATCACCTGCCCCAACCAAAAAAAACGCCATTTACCAATGATTAAAGTGCTCGTTAGTAAATCAGCCAATGTGATGATGGGGTGAGATGGCTCTTGACTTGATATGAAAGCACTGATGGGAATGAAGCCCCTCAATGGAAGATGAGGTATTTCAGTGAAGCTTGGAATGTTGTGCATCTGTATATACAGTGCATTCGGAAAGTATTCAGACCCCCTTGACTTTTTCCATATTTTGTTACGTTACAGCCTTATTCTAAAATTGATTAAATAGTTTCCCACCCTCATCAATCTACACACAATACCCCATAAAGACAAAGCTCAAAACAGGTTTTTATACGTTTTATCAAATTTGTTAAAAATAAAAAATTTAGATAACTTTTGTTTGTACAACTTGATTGGAGTCCACCTGTCTATATAAGGTCCCACAGTTGACAGTGCATGTCAGAGCAAAAACCAAACCATGAAGTCGAAGGAATTGTCAGTAGAGCTCTGACACAGGATTGTGTCGAAGAACAGATCTGGGGAAGGGTACCAAAAAATGTCTGCAGCATTGAAGGTCCCCAAGAACACAAGGGCCTCCATCATTCTTAAATGGAAGATGTTTGGAACCACCAAGACTCTTTCTAGAGCTGACCGCCCGGCCAAACTGAGCAATCGGGGGAGAAGAACCAAGCTTGGTCAGGCAGGTGACCAAGAACCCGAAGGTCACTCTGACAGAGCTCCAGAGTTCCTCTGTGGAGATGGGAGAACCTTCCAGAACGACAACCATCTATGTAGCACTCCACCACTCAGGCCTTTATGGTAGAGTGGACAGACGGAAGCCACTCCTCGGTAAAAGGCACATGACAGCCTGCTTAGAGTTTGGCAATAGGCACGTAATGACTCAATGATCATGAGAAACAAGATTCTCTGGTCAGATGAAACCAAGATTGAAACCTTCTCCAGAGCACTCAGGATCTCAGACATGGGCGAAGGTTCACCTTCCAACAGGACAACAACCCTAAGCACACAGCCAAGGAGTGGCTTTGGGACAAGTCTCTGAATGTTCTTGAGTGGGCCAGCCAGAGCCCGGTCTTGAACCTGATCGAACATCTCTGGAGAGACCTGAAAATAGCTGTGCAACGACGCTCCCCATCCAACCTGACAGAGCTTAATAGGATCTGCAGAGAAGAATGGGATAAACTCCCCAAATACAGGTGTATTGTGGACTTGAGGCTGTAATCACTGCCAAAGGTGCTTCAACAAAGTACTGAGTAAAGGGTCTGAATACTGATTTAAATGTGATATTTCAGTTTTTTAATTGTAATAAATTTGCAAAAATGTCTAAAACCTGTTTTTTCTTTGTCATTATGGGGTATTGTGTGTAGATTGAAGAGTGGAAAAAACCCAATTTAATCCATTTTAGAATAAGGCTGTAACGTATGTCATGACGTGGCCCTCTTTGGTATAGCGAGTACCATCCCCCTCTCTCTCACCACCTCTCTCTCCCTCCTACACCCAGGTTCTGTTATCTCAGGTCGTAAATTCCTGGAGGAGACTCTCTCCTCATGGCCTTGCAGTATAGAGAGAGAGAGTTTCACAGTAGAACAAAGGAACTTCTTGTACATCACAGAACTTGAGAACTGAACAATATCCATGTTTTGGAGAATATGTAAACGGTCGGTGGAGAAGCCAGCTACGACCCAGTCCGTTTTGTTTCATGTTGAGACCTCATGAAAGACAATACAGCCACATTACCATAACTCTGTTTATACAGGAGCCTCCGTTATGAGGTTTGCGTCTAATTATTGTATAAAATGAATGAGTAAAGATGAAACTATTTGTGAAATTATGTAATGTGATTTTAAACTGTTAATGTGAGAGAATTGTATTCCCTTTAAAGTTTAACTAAGATATTGGCCAGCCTCCATGAGCACCGACATGATCTGGCTCATGGGACAGCCCTTTTCTACTGTTAGGAATAAAAACCCCATCTGAAGAAATCCTCTTCAGACCATGCGTACCTCGATTACCAAGGGGGCAAAGGTTTGAGTAGAGACCTCAAAAACCTCAGTATAAGCTAAGGTTGTAATGGTTGTTGAATTCCTAACCAAACCACGTGGAGCATTGGCTACACGGGTGGAAATGGTTAAACGCTGAGACTATCGATCCCGACAGAATAAGAGCAAATCTTAGATACTAATTACTAGTCTGCAGCTAGAAATTATGTACCGTTGGATGCGAAGACCGACAACCGCCGAAACATCTATTCTATAAGAACATTTCTGAATGGTACTCTGAAGTATCCATCCTAACCACGAAAGACTTCAAGGAAGCAGAGAGAGTGACGCGTGGATGAACTTTCCAACTGAAAGACGGACGATTCCAACAGAGATCACGACGACACACTGAGCGTAAATATATATTGATTGCAATTATTCCCGAATGAGTGAGCGTTCATGTGCAAAGGATTAGCATTTCAATTAATATAATTATCAACTGTATAGTGACTCTTTTGTCTTTCGCGCCCTTCTCAGTCCACACCCACTTCCCTTTGTCCACCAAGCCGTCATATCGGCTTAGCCCACTAGGGAACCTCCCCTATCATTTCCTTGTAACCATATCTACTGTTTGTTGGTTTATGCATTTCTGTGATTATTTAGTTAATTAGTAAATTTATGATTTAAGCCAATTGGTGTATGGATGATTCATAGTAAAGGCTGGGTTTGTGCAGATAACCAACAATTTACGACGTTTGGAATGAGACTAAAGTGAGGTAAAGAATAATTAATTAATTAGAAGACTAATTGATCAGATATTTATATATCTGAAGAGTTATATTAGGAAAATTATAACTTTGTAATCTGAAGATTTTCCTTGGTGCCCCAACTTCCTAGTTAATTACATGTACATGATTAGTTTAACCACGTAATAATAATTACAGAGAATTGATTTGATAAAATAAGTCTTCACTTTAATGATGCCAAAGACACGACACGTAACAAAATTTGAATACTTGCTGAATGCACTGTAACTATGCTATACTTAAGCAATAAGCCACGGGAGTCGTGGTCAGATTTGCCGAAAGTAGGGCGGTTTGTGGTATATGGCCAATGTACCACGGCTAATGGCTGCTTTGAGGATAACACAGTGCCACCGACGCGGCCCGCTACCAAGGACTGTGTGCTCTCCTTCTCCGTGGCCGACGTGAGTAAGACATTTAAGTGTGTTAACCCCCGCAAAGCTGCTGGCCCAGACGGCATTCCCAGCCGCATTCTCAGAGAATGCACAGTCCAGGTAGGAAACAACACAAGGGTGCGTGCTCAACCCCCTCCTTTACTCCCTGTTCACCCATGACTGTGTAGCGAAGCACACCTCTAACTCTATAATCAAGTTAGCTGACGATACAACAGTAGTAGGCTTGATTACCAAAAATGACGATACAGGGAGGAGGTGTGGGGTCTGGGAGTGTGGTGCCAGGAAATTAACCTCTCACTCAACGTTAACAAATCTAAGGAGATGATCGTGGACTTCAGGAAATAGCAGAGTGAGCACGCCCCTATCCACATCGACAGGACCGCAGTGGAGAAGGTCGAAAGCTTCAAGTTCCTCGGCGTACACATCACTGACAAACAGAAATGGTCCGCCCACACAAACAGTGTGGTGAAGAAGGTCCAACAGCACCTCTTCAACCTCAGGAGATTGAAGAAATGTGGCTTGGCACCTAGAACCCTCACAAACTTTTACAGATGCACAATTGAGAGCATCCTTTTTTCGGGCTGTATCACCGCCTGGAATGGCTACTGCACCACCCACAACCACAGGGCTCTCCAGAGGGTGGTGCGGTCTACCCAACGCATCACCGGGGGCAAACTACCTGCCTTCCAGGACACCTACATCACAGGAAGGACAAAAAGATAACAAAGGACAACAACCAGCCGAGCCACTGCCTGTTCACCCCGAATTATCCAGAAGGCGAGGTCAGTACAGTACAAGGGACCGAGAGACTGAAAAACAACTTCTATCTCAAGGCCATCAGACTGTTAAATAGCCATCACTAGCATTAGAGGCTGCTGCCCAATATATATAGACTTGAAATAACTGGCCACTTTAATAAATGGAACACTGGTCACTCTACTTTTAAAAGAAAAACATATTTTGCATTATCTCATCTCATTTGTATGTACTGTATTCTGTTCTGTTCTTCTGTGTCTTAGTCTATGCCGCTCTGAAATTGCTCATCCATATATTTATATATTCTTAATTCCATATACAATACTATAGTCTACTAATACCTATAGGTGGTATTAATACAGTACTGCTGCAGGCTTCATATTTCTCTGTGAGAGGGAGCGAGCCTATGGCATTTGCCACTGATGGTGTAGGCTACCAGTCAGTCCAGGGAGTGAGGTATGGAGCTCTGTGTGTGTTTTTCAGCCAGGCTTTACGCACACACACACACACAGACCTTTAGGAGAATCATTACCTGTGTGTGTGTACGGCTGTCAGTCTAACCTGTGGCCTTTTTAAGCTGTATTTATATCCCAGTGTTAAAAATGAAAGGGGGAAGGAAGTGAGGAAGAAGAGAGGGGAGAGGGAAAAGAGGGAGAAGAGATACCCAGCTGGAAGCTGCTGTGTCTAATTAGAAGGAGTTGGTTGCTGGTACAAGTGTGTGTGTGCTTTCATGCTCACACCAGGGTAAGTAAGAGAGAGAGTGGGTGCTCGTGCAAGACTTTATCGCACACCCAACACGCACCCAGCCGCTCAAAGTGAGAGAATTAGATTTGATAGAGTAGGAAATCATACAGTCATTCATTGATAAATCTATTATATTTTAACACACACTTCATTGTGAATAGCCTGGAGGCATGGATCCTGTCTGTCCTGCTGCGGGTGTTACTCGTCTCTCCTTCAGTAGACAGAGAAGACGGAGAGCTGTCTCTCTCTTTCTGCCTTCCTCCTCTTCTTACTCTCAGTAATACACTCAATATAGATGTGAACTCTTATTAATTCTGGTTGATGAGCCAAGCAGCCAAGCTCGATAAAACTCTTGACTGTACTTTCTGACTCACCAGCTCTTTATAACCGTTCCCTACCTATTCTCACTTGTCCATGCTCTTTCAATCTCCCTCTCTGTCTCTCTCGGTCTCCCTCTCTGTCTTTCTCTCTCTACCTATCTATGTCTCTCTGTCGCTCTCTCTCTCTGTTGCTCTCTTTCTCTGTTGCTCTCTTTCTCTGTCGCTCTCTCTCTCTGTTGCTCTCTCTCTGTCGCTCTCTTTCTCTGTCTCTCTCTCTCTCTCTCTCTCTCTCGCTCTCTCGCTCTCTCGCTCTCTCTCTCTCTCTCTCGCTCTCTCGCTCTCTCGCTCTCTCGCTCTCTCGCTCTCTCTCTCTCTCTCTCTGGTGCTCTCTCTCTCTCTGCTCTCTCTCTCTCTCTCTCTCTCTCTCTCTCTCTTTCTCCTCTCTCTCTCTCTTTCTCCTCTCTCTCTCTCTCTCTCTCTCTCTCTCTCTCTCTCGGTCTCCCTCTCTGTCTTTCTCTCTCTACCTATCTATGTCTCTCTGTCGCTCTCTCTCTCTGTCTCTCTCTCTCTACCTCTCTCTGTCGCTCTCTCTCTCTGTCGCTCTCTCTCTCTGTCGCTCTCTCTCTCTGTCGCTCTCTTTCTCTGTCTCTCTCTGTCTCTCTCTGTCTCTCTCTGTCTCTCTCTCTCTCTCTCTCTCTCTCTCTCTCTCTCTCTCTCTCTCTCTCTCTCTCTCTCTCTCTCTCTCTCTCTCTCTCTCTGTTGCTCTCTTTCTCTGTTGCTCTCTTTCTCTGTCTCTCTCTGTCTCTCTCTCTCTCTCTCTCTCCTCTCTCTCTCTCTCTCTCTCTCTCTCTCTCTCTCTCTCTCTCTCTCTCTCTCTTTCTCCTCTCTCTCTCTCTCTCTCTCTCTCTCTTTCAATTCAATTCAATTTTTTCAATTCAAGGGGCTTTATTGGCATGGGAAACATGTGTTAACATTGCCAAAGCAAGTGAGGTAGGTAATATACAAAAGTCAAATAAACAATAAAAATGAACAGTAAACATTACACATACAGAAGTTTCAAAACAATAAAGACATTACAAATGTCATATTATATATATGCAGTGTTGTAACAATGTACAAATGGTTAAAGCACACAAGTTAAAATAAATAAACATAAATATGGGTTGTATTTACAGTGGTGTTTGTTCTTCACTGGTTGCCCTTTTCTTGTGGCAACAGGTCACAAATCTTGCTGCTGTGATGGCACACTGTGGAATTTCACCCAGTAGATATGGGAGTTTATCAAAATTGGATTTGTTTTCGAATTCTTTGTGGATCTGTGTAATCTGAGGGAAATATGTCTCTCTAATATGGTCATACATTGGGCAGGAGGTTAGGAAGTGCAGCTCAGTTTCCACCTCATTTTGTGGGCAGTGTGCACATAGCCTGTCTTCTCTTGAGAGCCATGTCTGCCTACGGCGGCCTTTCTCAATAGCAAGGCTATGCTCACTGAGTCTGTACATAGTCAAAGCTTTCCTTAAGTTTGGGTCAGTCACAGTGGTCAGGTATTCTGCCACTGTGTACTCTCTGTTTAGGGCCAAATAGCATTCTAGTTTGCTCTGTTTTTTTGTTAATTCTTTCCAATGTGTCAAGTAATTATCTTTTTGTTTTCTCATGATTTGGTTGGGTCTAATTGTGCTGTTGTCCTGGGGCTCTGTGGGGTGTGTTTGTGTTTGTGAACAGAGCCCTAGGACCAGCTTGCTTAGGGGACTCTTCTCCAGGTTCATCTCTCTGTAGGTGATGGCTTTGTTATGGAAGGTTTGGGAATCGCTTCCTTTTAGGTGGTTGTAGAATTTAACGGCTCTTTTCTGGATTTTGATAATTAGTGGGTATCGGCCTAATTCTGCTCTGCATGCATTATTTGGTGTTCTACGTTGTACACGGAGGATATTTTTGCAGAATTCTGCATGCAGAGTCTCAATTTGGTGTTTGTCCCATTTTGTGAAATCTTGGTTGGTGAGCGGACCCCAGACCTCACAACCATAAAGGGCAATGGGCTCTATGACTGATTCAAGTATTTTTAGCCAGATCCTAATTGGTATGTTGAAATTTATGTTCCTTTTGATGGCATAGAAGGCCCTTCTTGCCTTGTCTCTCAGATCGTTCACAGCTTTGTGGAAGTTACCTGTGGTGCTGATGTTTAGGCCGAGGTATGTATAGTTTTTTGTGTGCTCTAGGGCAACGGTGTCTAGATGGAATTTGTGGTCCTGGTGACTGGACCTTTTTTGGAACACCATTATTTTGGTCTTACTGAGATTTACTGTCAGGGCCCAGGTCTGACAGAATCTGTGCAGAAGATCTAGGTGCTGCTGTAGGCCCTCCTTGGTTGGTGACAGAAGCACCAGATCATCAGCAAACAGTAGACATTTGACTTCGGATTCTAGTAGGGTGAGACCGGGTGCTGCAGACTGTTCTAGTGCCCGCGCCAATTCGTTGATATATATGTTGAAGAGGGTGGGGCTTAAGCTGCATCCCTGTCTCACCCCACGACCCTGTGTGAAGAAATGTGTGTGTTTTTTGCCAATTTTAACCGCACACTTGTTGTTTGTGTACATGGATTTTATAATGTCGTATGTTTTACCCCCAACACCACTTTCCATCAATTTGTATAGCAGACCCTCATGCCAAATTGAGTCGAAGGCTTTTTTGAAATCAACAAAGCATGAGAAGACTTTGCCTTTGTTTTGGTTTGTTTGGTTGTCAATTAGGGTGTGTAGGGTGAATACATGGTCTGTTGTACGGTAATTTGGTAAAAAGCCAATTTGACATTTGCTCAGTACATTGTTTTCATTGAGGAAATGTACGAGTCTGCTGTTAATGATAATGCAGAGTATTTTCCCAAGGTTACTGTTGACGCATATTCCACGGTAGTTATTGGGGTCAAATTTGTCTCCACTTTTGTGGATTGGGGTGATCAGTCCTTGGTTCCAAATATTGGGGAAGATGCCAGAGCTAAGGACGATGTTAAAGAGTTTTAGTATAGCCAATTGGAATTTGTTGTCTGTATATTTGATCATTTCATTAAGGATACCATCAACACCACAGGCCTTTTTGGGTTTGAGGGTTTTTATTTTGTCCTGTAACTCATTCAAGGTAATTGGAGAATCCAATGGGTTCTGGTAGTCTTTAATAGTTGATTCTAGGATTTGTATTTGATCATGTATATGTTTTTGTTCTTTATTCTTTGTTATAGAGCCAAAAAGATTGGAGAAGTGGTTTACCCATACATCTCCATTTTGGATAGATAATTCTTCGTGTTGTTGTTTGTTTAGTGTTTTCCAATTTTCCCAGAATTGGTTAGAGTCTATGGAGTCTTCAATTACATTGAGCTGATTTCTGACGTGCTGTTCCTTCTTTTTCCGTAGTGTATTTCTGTATTGTTTTAGTGATTCGCCATAGTGAAGGCGTAGACTCAGGTTTTCCGGGTCTCTATGTTTTTGGTTGGACAGGTTCCTCAATTTATTTCTTAGATTTTTGCATTCTTTATCAAACCATTTGTCATTGTTGTTCATTTTCTTCGGTTTTCTATTTGAGATTTTTAGATTTGATAGGGAAGCTGAGAGGTCAAATATACTGTTAAGATTTTCTACTGCCAAGTTTACACCTTCACTATTGCAGTGGAACATTTTACCCAGGAAGTTGTCTAAAAGGGATTGAATTTGCTGTTGCCTAATTGTTTTTTGGTAGGTTTCCAAACTGCATTCCTTCCATCTATAGCATTTCTTAATGTTACTCAGTTCCTTTGGCTTTGATGCCTCATGATTGAGTATTGCTCTGTTCAAGTAGACTGTGATTTTGCTGTGGTCTGATAGGGGTGTCAGTGGGCTGACTGTGAACGCTCTGAGAGACTCTGGGTTGAGGTCAGTGATAAAGTAGTCTACAGTGCTACTGCCAAGAGATGAGCTATAGGTGAACCTACCATAGGAGTCCCCTCGAAGCCTACCATTGACTATGTACATACCCAGCGTGCGACAGAGCTGCAGGAGTTGTGACCCGTTTTTGTTGGTTATGTTGTCATAGTTGTGCCTAGGGGGGCATATGGGGGAGGGAATGCTGTCACCTGCAGGCAGGTGTTTGTCCCCCTGTGTGCTGAGGGTGTCAGGTTCTTGTCCAGTTCTGGCATTTAGGTCGCCACAGACTAATACATGTCCCTGGGCCTGTATTAGTATTACTAACCTCTCTACCTATCTATGTCTCTCTGTCGCTCTCTCTCTCTGTCGCTCTCTCTCTCTGTTGCTCTCTTTCTCTGTCTCTCTCTGTCTCTCTCTGTCTCTCTCTGTCTCTCTCTCTCTCTCTCTCTCTCTCTCTCTCTCTCTCTCTCTCTTTTATTTATATATATATATATATATATATATATATATACACAAACACACACACATATTTTAACCTGCATGGCTGTGTGTGTTCTCTTGCAGAGGGCCTGGCTGTGGGTGTAGGGTTTGGAGCCATAGGAAAGACCTCATCTGCCACATTTGAGAGTGCCAGGTAAGAAAACAGAGACTTATACCATAACTGCCTTCCATACCTTTGTTCCAACACTGTGTAGATATCACCTTTGTCACCATATTACCCAGGCCCTAGTCTACACTATTGGTTAATGTGACCTATGTCTTTGGCCACAGACCACAGCTCCTTTAGGATTTAGACACATCTGGTTAATGGTTCGACCACGATCAGATGCCCTTGCTTTAGGTCTCGGTCATAAGAGCCTGGGATTTGATGGGTGCGTGCGTTTATCTGTGTGTGTGTGTCATCATAATCTTCCTCCACATACCATGTGGTCAGTAGACAGGAGCATCACTTGTTCCTCCCGATGAGAAAGCACTGTTTACTCTTTGGGGATGAGGAGGACAAAACAGCCCGTCTTTGTGCCTGGCTGCTCTGCTTTGTCTGGGCCCCGGCTCTCTGCTGTGTGCTGCTACCACCCGGTGGCCACCACTCGTACTGCATATTTAATTTATAAATAATGCATGAGCCTCCGAGGATGACAGTGGAGGCTCCTCAGAGGAGGAAGGGGAGGACAATTTAAAAAGTTATCCATTTAAAAAGGTATCCTTTTTAGATGAAACTATACTAAATATAATCACGTCACCAAATAATTGATTAAAACACATTGTTTTGCAAGGAAGGTCTACAGTAGCCTTAACGGCACTCTGTAGGGTAGCACCATGGTGTAGCCGGTCAACAGCTAGCTTCTGTCCTCCTCTGGGTACATTGACTTCAATACAAAACCTAGGAGGCTCGTGGTTCTCACCCTTTCCATAGACTTACACAGTAAAGTAATTATGACAACTTCCGGAGGACGTCCTCCAGCCTATCAGAGCTCTTGCAGCATGAACTAACATGTTGTTCACCCAATCAAAGGATCAGAGAATGAATCTAATACTGAAAGCATAAGCTACAGCTAGCTAGCTAGCACTGCAGTGCAGTGCATAAAATGTGGAGAGTAGTTGACTCAAAGAGACAGAGAAGCAGTTTTGAACAAATTAATTTCTTCCAAAATGAAGGAGAAGCAAGAGACAGATTTCATTTAATTTTTTTCAGTTTCGCTTACTTAGCTAGCAAATGCAGCTAGCTAGTTTAGCCTACTCAAACACCCTGCTCAAACAGAATGATGCTATATTAGCTAGCTGGCTATCACTATCCAACACAACACTGGAACTCTTCCAAGTCAAGGTAAGCTTTGGTTTTACTAATTTATTGCCACGGGCCCGTTGGTGTAACTGCTTACTGACTGTAACTTTACTGCGTGATTGTAGTGGGTTTACTAACACATTAGTTCTATTAGCTATATTGACTAGGATGTTACTTTAGTTAATATAGTGACAACGATGTAGGCTATGTGTATCAGATGTGATATGGTTTGGCTTGGAAAGGTTTTTTTGTGTAGCAGTTATGGTTTGGAAAGTTTTTTTTCACCTGGTCACATATAGTTGATGTGTTGTGCATTAAAGTCCACTGGTAAAGGGAAAAGGTGAGAAGAGGAGAGTGTGTAGATGTGAGAAGGAATATAACGTGGCTGCTATGAAAGTGAACTGTGTTTACATGTGATCGGGGGTGAATTCATTCGATTCTGTAGATTTCTTTTTTTAAACTGAAGCAAACGGAACAAAACGGGGATGAACATACCTGAATTTGTCCAATAGAAACTCTCTTTTGCAACTGTTGGACTAATGATTACACCCTAGATCAGCTAGATGCAGGCAAGAGTGTGCAAGGCGTTATTGAATGTCAATGTCTGTCCATGTGTCACATCAAATTTGTCTCTCGACCTGTGTGTACCTACGTTGTAAACTTTCATTTATAGGCTAAGTTGTAGCAACCTCATGATGGGTATAGGGAAAATTTTACTATCATGTAATAGCCTAAACCTATCACTGTTACATTGAACTGGGTGAATGGAATATGAATGACAGTCATCTAATATGCTGTAATAGAAATTAGGCTATGCTCATGAAGAAATCAAAATTGAACGGCACTGACCGCAACTGGAGTGAACATATCTATTTGTCTGTCCACGAATGCATACGTCTATCCATCTGTTTGTTGGTGTCTATGCATCTTTCACCTGCTTGTGTGGGTGTCTCCATGTTTGTGTGTCTGGGTCTGTGCACGCATGCCTGTGCATGCATTTGTGTGTGTCTGTTAATGGTTCGATTGAGAGGTGGGAGGGAGGGGAGCAGGAATCCAGAGGAATGTTTGGAGACCGCCCTCCAGATGCGGACTAGCCGCTGGCAGCACCAGCTCTCTTTCTCTCTCGCCCTCTTTCTCTCGCTCTCTTTCGCTCCCTCCTCTCTCTCCTAGTGAAAGCCTCTCTTGTCCTCTGTTAGCTGTGTTAGCTGTCCTTCAGGTGCCGCTCGTCGGATTATGCTTGGCTCAGCCCTGACCTCTTTCTCCTTGATGTGTTCTAGCAGGCCTGTTCACAGGAGGCAGAGTGGCCGCCGTGAGCAGGTTCTCTCCATCCCAGTGGTTTTGCCTTTCTCCAGCTGCTGTATAACCTCGCGTGTGTGTGTGTGTGTGTGTGTGTGTGTGTGTGTGTGTGTGTGTGTGTGTGTGTGTGTGTGTGTGTGTGTGTGTGTGTGTGTGTGTGTGTGTGTGTGTGTGTGTGTCAGTGTCAGCCAGAGGAAAGTGATTTAACAAAGAGAGGCCTCCTCAGCCAGGCTGAGAAAAACACTTCCCAATGTATTTACTTTTTTTATTATTTCAGGCTACATTCTTTCACATAACCAGTGGTATTGCAATGCGTTTCTACCTACCTTAACCCAAGATGTTTTGGGGGACAGTCAATGAAAGTCTAAATGTAGGGTTACAGCATGCCTATTTGTGTGAATTGAGTGTGAAGTGGCCTCTTGTGCACAGCCTCTTAGAGTGTATTGTAGTCATTAGTGTGGATAGGAAGAGAGTCAATCAAATGTATTTATAAAGCCCTTCTTACATCAGCTGATGTCACAAAGTGCTGTACAAAAAACCCAGCCTAAAACCCAAGCAGCAAGCAATGCAGGTGTAGAAGCACGGTGGCTAGGAAAAACTCCCTAGAAAGGCCGGAACCTAGGAAGAAACCTACAGAGGAACCAGGCTATGAGGGGTGTCCAGTCCTCTTCTGGCTGTGCTGGGTGGAGATTATAACAGAACATGGCCAAGATGTTCAAATGTTCATAGATGACCAGCAGGGTCAAATAATCACAGTGGTTGTAGAGCAGGGGTGTCAAACTCATTTCGCATCGTGGGCCACATACGGCCTAGGGAGATGTCAAGTGGGCCGGACCATTAAAATTATACCATACTCTGCTATAAATAACCAAAATATCATGTCTTTCCTTTGTTTTGGTGTAAAGAAGCACAAGAACATTAGGAAAATATTGAAATTTAATGAACTATCCTTTTACAAAACATTTCATGAAACACCTCATATTTCCTTAGACAAATGTGCAATTTACTTTTATCATTCACAAATATGCATTGCAACTGATCCCACTGATTGTACAAAGGCACAAAACTTTAATTGGTACTGAAAAATATAGTAATGCACTTTAAGATTAAATGAGACTTTTAAAGAAAGGAATTTTTAAACCACTTACACATACGCATATAAAATCTAAATGTAATCCCTGCGTACACCTTACAAACTAAGGAGAGTGATTTTAAATGTGTAATGAAGAAAGTGTTCGCCTGTCCTGTAAATCTGTAAACTTCATACATGAAACATACATACAAGTCAAAAGTCACCGTCGGAATACGGCTTCGATGCTAATGCTATTTCGCTAGCAATTAGGTAGCTGGCTTTTACCGCTGCTTCACTGACTTCTCGGCTCTGGATGAAAGTTGACTGCTGTTTCCTCAGACCCGCCAGCAATTCGTTAATCTTATCTCTTCTCAGTTGTCCTTGCAAGCCGTCATATTTTTCGCTGTGATGAGTCTCGTAGTGGCGTCGAATATTATATTCCTTCAATACCGAAACTTGTTGCAAACACACCAAGCACGAAGGTTTTCCGTGCATCTCTGTAAATAAATAGGACGTGGTCCATTTTCTTTGAAAATTCTACACTCCTTATCTACTTTTCTCCGTTTGGATAACGACATTTTGGCTAATGAGGGTGTAGCGGAGAGGTAGAGACCAAGGTATTAACAACGTCGTAACAAGCAGCAGATGGCGCATTGATACCGTCTGCTGTTTTCAGTCTGTCTCAGTGATGCGGCTTGTCTTCTACTCTGATGGAAAGAGTGCGCCCCTTAGCGGATAATCCATGAATTGCAGCGAATTAAAAATATTAATTCCATGTCTTTTATGCATTTTTTCCACTTTCAAATTATCCTGCGGGCCTGATCGAACCTCCTTGGGGGCCGGTTCCGGCCCGCGGGCCGTATGTTTGACACCCCTGTTGTAGAGGGTGCAACAGGTCAGCACCTCCAGAAGTAAATGTCAGTTGGCTTTTCATAGCCGATCATTGAGAGTATCTCTACCACTCCTGCTGTCTCTACAGAGTCGGAAACAGCAGGTCTGGGACAAGGTAGCATGTCCGGTGAACAGGTCAGGGTTCCATAGCCGCAGGCAGAACAGTTGAAACTGGAGCAGCAGCATGACCAGGTGGACTGGGGACAGCAAGGAGTCATCAGACCAGTAGTCCTGAGGCATGGTCCTAGGGCTCAGGTCCTCCGAGAGAGAAAAAGAGAGAGAATTAGAGAGAGCATACCTAAATTCACACAGGACACCGGATAAGATTGGAGAAATACTCCAGATATAACAGACTGACCCTAGCCCCCCGACACAAAATATTGCAGCATAAATACTGGAGGCTGAGACATGAGGAGTCGGGAGACACGATACCCCCGGACAGGGCCAAACAGGCAGGATATAACCCAACCCACTTTCCAAAGCACAGCCCCCACACCACTAGAGGGATATCTTCAACCACCAACTTACTATCCTGAGACAAGGCCGAGTATAGCCCACGAAGATCTCCCCCACGGCACGAACCTAAGGGGGGGGGGGCGCCAACCCGGACAGGAAGATCAAGAGAGTTTTTGTAACTGCAGCAGACCCAGTCAGTCCAATAGGGTTTCTGTTAGCCGATAAAAAACGGCCAAAATGAAAAGCCAATAAATTAAAATGTCGAAATAATGCTTTTTAGCCTATTAATTGATATAAATACATTTGAGCTGTCATGTTTATCGGTCTATAGCAGGGGTGTCAAACTAGTTCCATGGAGGGCCTAGTGTCTGTTGGTTTTAGTTTTTTCCTTTCAATTAAGCCCTAGACAACTAGGAAAGGTGAGTTCTTCACTAATTAGTGACTTTAATTCATCAATTAAGTACAAGGGAGGAGCGAAAACCCGCAGACACTCTGCCCATCTTGGAATGAGTTTGACACATGGCCAATAGCAGGGTTCCCCAACTTGCGGCCCGTGGGCCAAATGTGGCCTGCGGGGGTTTTTGTTTGGCCCTCCAAGTTTTTTTGGGTTGTTGAATTTTCATTGTTGGACATAAGACTGTAAAAACACCAGGAATCAGTTCCAAATGATTTTAATTTAGGAAAACTGTTCCCCAAGTATTCCCACGCATAATAGAGCATCTAAGCAAGGTTTGAAATTATTATGTTTTAGTTAAGTATTATTTCTGTTTGGTCTTCTTGCAGTCAATTTGCAGTCTACAAATGATTTGTAATTATGTTCCGGCACCCGGACCATCCGCTCAAGAAAAAATTGTTCTGATACTGAATCTAGTTGATCCCTGGTCTATAGGTTAATTTGCATAATTTAGAAGGAATTAAATTGGTGCGTGTGTATTTTATTTGTCGTAATGTATCTTATTTATTACATGTGCACCGAATACAGATACAGAGCCTAGTTTGAGCCAAAGCGCGAGTTGTTGTTGCTACAGCTGCTACAGCTCCTGTTCCTGCTGGAGGGAAACATTCTTTTATAAGCCCAATTATCGTGCAACCATTATAAACTCAATCACGTGTTAAAATAGGTTTTGATGGCCATGATTTAAAAATAACTGCTATTTTTATTTTTCAACTGGTAATTGAAGCAGCGATAGGCAGGCTTTAGCGCGCCAATCACCACTTTGCAATGTGAGCCGAAGGCAGTAAGCATTTTGCAAACATATACTTAATTGTTTGAAACCTGAACGTTTTACTTCATATTACGATGCATGTCTTACCTTGTTTCAAAGTAGCCGAGCCAAAATCCATTTCTATAAACGTGGAGGCAATTATTTTATAAAGACTTGTGCCATTGAAATAAGTAGCTTATTTCTATCATGTTCTATTGTTTTTAAATCCGCTTTCTTTCGTTGTCCAGTAGCCAAAGGCACAATTCTAGTCATATTAGCAACCCATGCTAGTTGTTGCATCTTTAGATCTCCCATCTTTCAACATTTCAAACAGATATTTTCATCTGTCACATGAACCTGCTGGCAGGGGGAGTAAGCTTTTTGACAATGGTGTTTTCCGCTAACTACATTATGTAACGAACATTTGCGTGTAGCCAGCTGTGCATTGCTGCGTAGCTATAATGTGAAGAAATATTAGTTTATCAAAATGTTTTGCGAAATGTTCGTATGTATTGCCTCAGCCTCAATTATTTTTGAAGTTAGTTTGACGTACTGGTTGTTTTGAATTTGGGATCTATCGTTCCACAACTGTCCCAGAGTCTATTTCTTGCACAGGGCCCGGTTTCCCAAAGTCATCTTTAAGGCTAAGTTCATCATTAGAACCTTTCATAGGAGCATCGTTAAATCTCTGAGCTGTTTTCCGAAAACCGTCATAATTAACATTGCACTTTAAAACGCTCAATCTAATGCCGGCCAAAGATGTGAGGAGAGAAAGCTGATCCGAGAGCAGCGCTCCCTGTCTTTCGATCCATACAACCAGTACAGTATCGACACATGCAGCAAACGCTCTCTCTGCGTTGTGTTTTGGGAAATGCATGTTACGTCTTCGGCCGCTGTAGGAAAGATGCATCGTTAAAACACTCGTTAGCCTATGTTCATTCGCTATCGGGAAACCGGCCCAGAACGACAAGTTGACCAATAGAAGAGGTCAACTTTTCTACTATGGGGGATAGTAGATTGATAGGCTAGGGATTTTTCTGTTTGTTACTCGTCTCGTCGGCTGAGGAAAAGTCAATGTGGACAGTTATTCTAACATGTTCATAGTGAGCATCAGAATTCGGTGAGAAGGACACACGCCATTGCATCCTTGACTTGCATGTTCTGTTAATGTCTTTCTGAGCACTGTGGGTGGATGTCATAATCAGGTTACGCACCCCAATGCATATGGGTCCGGTAAATTTGTCATATGTCCGGTAAATTAAAATGCTGCTGGTCAAATGTCCGGTGCCACATTTTCCTAACAGAAACCTTGACACACTCTCACACACACACACACACACACACACACACACACACACACACACACACACACAGAGTGGTCCAAACCACAGCTTTCCTGTGCTGTTGGCTCAGTCCTCTGGGGTCTTCAGAGTTCCGGCCCTCCCCAGCAGAGAGCACCACTCTCTCTCCCCGTTTCTCTCCCCCTCTCTCTCTCTCTCTCTCTCTGCCTCTCCCCCATCTCTCTCTCTCTCTCTGCCTCTCCCCCATCTCTCTCTCTCTCTCTGCCTCTCCCCCATCTCTCTCTCTCTCTCTGCCTCTCCCCCATCTCTCTCTCTCTCTCTGCCTCTCCCCCATCTCTCTCTCTCTCTCTGCCTCTCCCCCATCTCTCTCTCTCTCTCTGCCTCTCCCCCATCTCTCTCTCTGCCTCTCTCCATCTCTCCCTCCCTCCCTCCTGGATTGGCCAGGGCAGACTATAATGGCTGTCATGAAATGGGCTGTTTTCAGACTACAGTCTAGTCATGATATAGCTGTCAAATTGAACCCAATATGGAAAAAGTACTTGTTCACATTGTCTGTTTCCTATCATGTGGATCTATTTCAACTATTTGGCATGAGATATGGAATCAATACAGAATCATGCCTTACTGTGAAAACCTTTTGATATTGTAACTTCGAGCTCATGCTCTTCCTGTTAGCTGGACGGTTTTGCTGGAGCAGAGATCAAAGCCATTGTGACTCGCTGCATCCGGGCTCTTCTATTGGAGGTGGCAGTGGTGGGCGGAGCTTGCACTGTGTTGTGTTAGCCAATTGAACTGAATGGTCCCCTATGCCATTACACACGCACACACACACAGACGCACACGCACACACACAGGTGGCTGTGAGGGCCGGAGTGCAGCCTAATCCTGCTGGTATTACAGATGTCAATGAGAGGGAGGAATAAGGGGGCTTGCTACCCCAACGCATGGTGTTTCACTCCTTCACTAACCACTAGGCTCTCTTTCTCTCACACAGCACAAGAATAGTGTCTTTATGAAGTCAGGTTCCGCTATGGCACTCAGGCCCTCTTAAAGCAGCTGACAGATGTTTGATACGCTGTAATTCACACTGCTTATGTGTATGTGTGCGTGCGTGAAGCATTGAAGCATGCCTGTCCTGATAGGCGAGAAATGGTTTGACACTCCTGTCTTCTCTTTCCTTACGCTCCTCCAATAGCCTCCTCAACAAACGGTTAGTTTCTGCAATCTTGAGTGTTATGTTGTTTATAACCAACGTGTCGCCGAGGTCCGTGGACTTCACCGTGTCGCCGAGGTCCCTGGACTTCACCGTGTCGCCGAGGTCCCTGGACTTCACCGTGTCGCCGAGGTCCGTGGACTTCACCGTGTCGCCGAGGTCCGTGGACTTCACCGTGTCGCCGAGGTCCGTGGACTTCACCGTGTGCCGAGGTCCGTGGACTTCACCGTGTCGCCGAAGTCCGTGGACTTCACCGTGTCGCCGAAGTCCGTGGACTTCACCGTGTCGCCGAAGTCCGTGGACTTCACCGTGTCGCCGAGGTCCCTGGACTTCACCGTGTCGCCGAGGTCCCTGGACTTCACCGTGTCGCCGAGGTCCGTGGACTTCACCGTGTCGCAGAGGTCCCTGGACTTCACCGTGTCGCAGAGGTCCCTGGACTTCACCGTGTCGCCGAGGTCCCTGGACTTCACCGTGTCGCCGAGGTCCCTGGACTTCACCGTGTCGCCGAGGTCCCTGGACTTCACCGTGTCGCCGAGGTCCCTGGACTTCACCGTGTCGCCGAGGTCCCTGGACTTCACCGTGTCGCCGAGGTCCGTGGACTTCACCGTGTCGCAGAGGTCCGTGGACTTCACCGTGTCGCAGAGGTCCCTGGACTTCACCGTGTCGCCGAGGTCCCTGGACTTCACCGTGTCGCCGAGGTCCGTGGACTTCACCGTGTCGCCGAGGTCCCTGGACTTCACCGTGTCGCCGAGGTCCGTGGACTTCACCGTGTCGCAGAGGTCCCTGGACTTCACCGTGTCGCCGAGGTCCCTGGACTTCACCGTGTCGCCGAGGTCCGTGGACTTCACCGTGTCGCCGAGGTCCCTGGACTTCACCGTGTCGCCGAGGTCCGTGGACTTCACCGTGTCGCAGAGGTCCGTGGACTTCACCGTGTCGCAGAGGACCCTGGACTTCACCGTGTCGCAGAGGTCCCTGGACTTCACCGTGTCGCCGGGGTCCCTGGACTTCACCGTGTCGCCGAGGTCCCTGGACTTCACCGTGTCGCCGAGGTCCCTGGACTTCACCGTGTCGCCGAGGTCCCTGGACTTCACCGTGTGCTGTAGCTTCAGAGTTTTAAGGGAAGGAGAGCGAGTAGAGCGGAAGACAGGGAGAGAGAGACAGAGAGAGTATAGAAAGAATGAGGTCTAAAGAGAGAAAAATCCTCGTAGAGGTAGAACGAGTTAGAGAGGGTACTGTAAAAGGTAGGAGGAGAAAAGGAGGAGGGTGAAGAAGAGTGAGTAGAAACCCAGTGAAAGTGAACAAGGTCAGGTAGACAGACAGGCGGTGACGTTATCTCAGGCTGCGTCCCAAATGGCACCCTATTCCCTACATAGTGCACTCATTTCAGACTGTGCCGGTTCTAAGACGGTGAGCGTGAAGGCTCTTAGTGTCAATGTCATTCTGGGTGGGATGTCAAAGAGGACATTGTGTGGCGCTCCAGACTGCTGAGGGCCTAGTGGTGTGTGAGGGCTGAGGGGGCCTCTACAGTGAACTGTAGGAAGACTGAGAGAGAGATCCCCAAGTACTAACACTGGAGGTCGATTAATGTAGCAACTATGAGAGGGGTTGGAGAGTAGCACTGTCACTTTAAGCTTGCTGCATGCTGACTGACTTAGATTGATAGATTTGTATATTGGTGTGTATGTGTACTGTGGGTGTTTCTCAATATGTGTGGCAGGGAGCTCGGCCCCAGTGATGTACTGGGCCGTACGCGCTACCCTCTGTAGCGGTTGGATGCCAAGCAGTTGCCAGTCAAGATTCACTCAATGCTGCAGATGTTTTTGAGGATCTGATTTCATGGCTACAGATGTGAGTGCTACGGGGCGATAGTTATTTAGACAGGTTACCTTGGCGTTCTTGGGCACAGGGACTATGGTGGTCTGCTTGAAACATGTAGGTATTATAGACTGGGTCATGGCCTGGTACTCAGGGCTCTATTGTCCCTCCATCAGCTCCTAATGGTCTGGTACTTAGGGCTTTATTGTCCCTCCATCAGGTCCTAATGGCCTGGTACTCAGGGCTCTACTGTCCCTCCATCAGGTCCTAATGGCCTGGCACTCAGGGCTCTACTGTCCCTCTATCAGATCCTAATGGTCTGGTACTCAGGGTTCTCCTGTCCCTCCATCAGGTACTAATGGTCTGGTACTCAGGGCTCTACTGTCCCTCCATCAAGACCTAATGGCCTGGTACTTAGGGCTCTATTGTCCCTCCATCAGGTCCTAATGGCCTGGTACTCAAGGCTCTACGGTCCCTCCATCAGGTCCAAATGGCCTGGTACTCAAGGCTCTACTGTCCCTCCATCAGGTCCTAATGGCCTGGTACTCAGGGCTCTATTGTCCCTCCATCAGGTCCTAATGGCCTGGTACTCAAGGCTCTACTGTCCCTCCATCAGTATCAGTATCATTCACAATTATGTCAATTAATGTTGAATTACAGTGAGACCGGTATACTTTTGCATGACAGTAACAGACTGACAGAATTTCATGACCGCCACAGCCCTAAAGTAGACCCATTTTGATTCTTGAAGAAAGTAACATCAAGTACCAATGTCTTACCCCATCATAACCCAAATATGTGGTAAACAGTGTCTTTGAACGAACAACACATACACAGTATTATTGATTTTTTAATGCTTTATTCATTGTGGTAAGAGGAGCGTTGGGTCTCACCTGAGACCATTACAGCAGTTGGCTTTATCACATAGGGAAGAGCAGGACGCCACTAAAGATATTGTGATTATAATCACTATCAAAGAGCTGGTTCTTTGAGGGAAGCCTCATGTACACCTCATCTCCCTTCTCCAGCTGCATAATGACCCCATTAAATATACATCTAAGATTTAAATCAGCTCGGTATTCAAAATTGTACATCATTCTCTGTCCATTATTATACAATACAATATCAGTGCGACTCACATTCTGGTTACTACAAGGTCTGAATCTGAAGTTATAGTCCCCTCTCACTGGTGCTGTGAAGATTCCTGTTGTTGGGCTGTAGGCTTGACCAATGTTAGTGATGACTCTAGTGTAGACCAGTGTGGTTTCAGTATTAAATGGTCCCACAAATCCTGATGTCAAACCAGCTGAGAAGGCCACCTTTGGTCTGTCTGCGTTGTCTCTCTTCAGTTCCTCCACCTCTCTCTCGCTGGCTGTCACTCTGGCGCCCATGGCTGACAGCTTGGCTGCTTGGTCTGAAATTATTTAAACTTAATCTTTTCATGCTCATATAAACAGATAAGTAAGAAAATCTTGTTCATACTAATTCATAAGGAGAAATTAATTTACCTGCATTCTCTTTCTTCAGTTCCTTCCCCTGGCTCTCGTCAGTCTGGCCCCCAAAGCTGTTTTGTCTTTCTCTAGTTTCTCTACTTCTTTTGTAGTGATTCTCTGCTCCACTCTTAAGGTCCATCACCTGGTCCTCACTAGCTGCCACTCTGGCCTCCGTGTTCCTCAGCTTCTCTCTCTGTTCCACCACGATGGTTCCCAGCTTGTACACCATGTCTCTAAGTTCCTTCACATCAGTCAAGAGTTCGTCGGTCGTGACAGTAGCTTCAGTCCCTCGGCGCTCTATCTGAACTCCGCTCACTATGCTCTCTGCCTGTGCTGTGACCCTGTTGAGTGATGTCATTCTCTCTGAGCCCTCCACTCCCTCCCTAAGGCCATGTCCCAGACAGACAGGACAGCAACACCAGCAGAGCTACAGCACCCTTCATTCTGAAACACTGCCTCTTCAGATATGATGCAGTTGATGATGCTCAGTCCCCCTCCTTATATACACACACCTCGGGTAGCACTACACGAGACACGTGTCCTCAATGGACAATTTTTACCTAAAGCCAAGGACTTTTGATAACATTAGATAAGATCTGTTTTACCACATAGCGAGTCATTTGTATCTATGTTGTATGAGACCCATGAGAAGTGTCCAACTGTTGTTTAGTAAATTATATTATATTTCTCTGCAGGTTGTCAATGTATTTTTGCATGGTAGAAGTTCTACAGCAGCTAATGCAGAGCAGTTAAAGGTCCAATGCAGCCTTTTTTTAATATCGTTATCAAATCATTTCTGGGTAAAAATTAAATACCTTACCATTTTAATTGAAAAAAATAACAGTAAAAAATTCACAAAAATAGCTTCCTAAAAAAATAGACATTTCTCAAGCAAGAATTTTGCTAGAACTGTCTGGGAGTGGTCTGAGTGGGAAGGGGAACACTGAAAACTAGCTGTTATTGGCAGAGAGGTTTGGAACTCTCTTACTTATTGGTCTATTAAATAATGTCCCTCCTGGTGATATCACCAGGCAGGCCAAAGCAGGCTGACAGCTCTTACACTAAAAAGGCATTATCATAATTTTCACAATGTGACAGTATTATTCCATCCTCATAGTGTGGAAATATACACTGAACAAAAATGAAAATGCAAAATGTAAAGTGTTGGTCCCATGTTTCATAAGCTGAAATAAAAGATCCCTGAAATGTTCCATATAGACAAAAGGCTTATTTCTCTCTAATTTTGTGCACAAATGTATTTACATCCGTTATTGAGCATTTCTCCTTTGCCAAGATAATTCATTCACCTGACAGATGTGGCATATCAAGAAGCTCATTAAACAGCATGATCATGACACAGGTGAACCTTGTTCTGGGGACAATAAAAGGCCACTCTAAACTGTGCAGTTTTGACACACAACAATGCCACAGATGTCTCGAGTTTTGAGGGAGCGTGCAATTGGCATGCTGACAGCATGAATGTCCACCAGAGCTGTTGCCAAAGAATTGACTGTTAATTTCTCTACCATAAGCCGCCTCCAACGTCGTTTTAGAGAATTTGGAGGCACGTCCAACCCGGCCTCACAACCACAGACCACGTGCATGGCAACATGTGGGCGAGCGGTTTTCTGATGTCAATCTTATGAACAGAGTGCCCCATGGCGGCCGTGGGGTTATTGTATTGGCAGGCATAAGCTACGGATAATGAACACAATTGGATTTTATCGATGCCAATTTGAATGCGCAGAGATACCGTGACGAGATCCTGATGCCATTCATCCGCCGCCATCACCTCATGTTTCAGCATAGTAATGCACAGCCCCATGTTGCAAGGATCTGTACACAATTCCTGAAAGCTAAAAATGTCCCAGTTCTTCCATGGCCTGCATACTCACCAGACATGTCAACCATTGAGCATGTTTGGGTTGCTCTGGATCAACGTGTATGACAGCGTGTTGCAGTTCCTGCCAATATCCAGCAACTTTGTACAGCCATTGAAGAGGCCACAATCAACAGCCTGATCAACTCTATGCGAATGAGATGTGTCGCGCTGCATGAGGCAGATGGTGGTCACACCAGATACGGACTGGTTTTCTGATCCACGCCCCTACCTTTTTTAAAAAGGTATTTGTCACCAACAGATGCATATCTGTTTTCACAGTCAGGTGAAATCCATAGACTGGGACCTAATTAGTTTATTTCAATTGACTGATTTTCTTATATGAGCTGTTACTCAGTAAAATCTTTGAAATAGTTGAATGTTGTGTTTATATTTTTGTTCAGTATATATAAAACACAGGCAATTCACGTTTTTGACTGCACTGGGCCTTTAATAATGTGCAACATTTCACTTGATCACATGAGGAATACAACACTAAATCTTTTGGGGTGTTTTGTCCATTAGTCCACTCTTAATGAAATCCACCAAAATTGTGCATATCAGCAGTCAAGTTTTCAAAGTAAATCACTTTCAGTAGAGCAAAAAAACATTCCTTGATTCATCAACATTCCAGATCATTCTGTGCTTTTAACTTTGTGGCAAAAGTTTGGGAAAGGCCCTTTCCTATTTCAGCAAGACAATCCCTCCCGTGCACAACGCGAGGTCCATACAGAAATGGTTTGTCAAGGTCGGTGTGCAAGAACTTGACTGGCCTGCACAGAGCCCTGAACTCTCAACCCCAGCAAACCCCTTTTGGGATGAATTGGAACGCCGACTGCGAGCCAGGCCTAATCACCCAACATCAGTGCCCGGCCTCACTAATGCGCTTGTGGCTGAATGGAAGAAAGTCCCCGCAGCAATGTTCCAACATCTAGTGGAAATCTTTACGAGAAGAGTGGAGGCTGTTATAGCAGGAAATGGGAACCAACTCCATATCAATGTGCATGATTTTGGAATGAGATGTTGGCAGGTGTTCACATACATTTGGTCATGTTGTGTACCTTATTCTCATACCCCATGTTATAACACGTTGTTTAACTTTTTGTACACAATTAACACACACACACACACACACAGTATAATTGATTTGTAATGTTTAATTAATAGTAGCAAGAGGAGCGTTTGGATCGCCAAGAGGGTCTTTCAATACAGACTTTTCACCTGAGATCATTATAGCATTGCGCATTCAGAATGTTCTCACACAGGGAAGACTCGGACGTAGTGGTCGGGCATTTGAAGGGATTCCGCTATTCCAATAATATCCACCCTAAAATATGGATATCCGGATAGTCGAAATGCATATCATGTTTTTCAGTAAAAAAAAATGTTTTAATGTACACTATTGCTGTATTAATGATAACATATCACATCGCTATTAGACTTTTACCAGTGTGTAATACCTGCTCAATTTGTCTATTACAAAAACCACTATCACATCAACTTTTCACTTCTCATTGCCAATGTTGTCTCTGAAAGAGGTGTCGTTTTAGAATGGAACAATTGGCCTGGGGCCTCGGGTTAGAAGGCTGAACCAGTAGGAGACAGATGTACAGAACACACTTTTGCGCCTAACAACATTGACAATGAGAAGTGGAAGTGATAGTGGTCCCTGCATATTGCCAATGTCAACTATTACTGTTTTTTGTAATGGACAGAAATAGAGCACAGTGGTTATAGCAATGTGCTGCTATATACAGTGTTACGTTATAGCGATGTGCTATGTTATGCTGCTACATACAGTGTTACGTTATAGCGATGTGCTATGTTATGCTGCTACATACGGTGTTACGTTATAGCGATGTGCTATGTTATGCTGCTACATACAGTGTTACGTTATAGCGATGTGCTATGTTATGCTGCTACATACAGTGTTACGTTATAGCGATGTGCTATGTTATGCTGCTACATACGGTGTTACGTTATAGCGATGTGCTATGTTATGCTGCTACATACGGTGTTACGTTATAGCGATGTGCTATGTTATGCTGCTACATACAGTGTTACGTTATAGCGATGTGCTATGTTATGCTGCTACATACAGTGTTACGTTATAGCGATGTGCTATGTTATGCTGCTACATACAGTGTTACGTTATTAAGGCTAGCAGGCTAACATAGCCCAATATAACCATAGCGCAATGGAAAAGCACACTATATGCAGAGGATAACAAAGTACACAATAGGAACAGGGCCAACTAGCAGCGTATTGCAGTAACAGTACGTTAGCACGCAAGGCTAGTAGGTCAAAGCACAACATCGCTATTAGTGTATTACCACTGTGTAATACCTGCTTTATTTCGGTCTGTTACAGACCGAAATCTCTTTCTCTCTCTCCCTCTTTCTCATTCTCGCTCTCTTTCTCTCCCCCCCTCAGTACCGAGGACTGGACAGGCGTGGTTCCATCTGTTCTGGGCCAGTCCTGTCCTGATACCGCAGCTGAACAAACATAGCTGCCATGAAATGCTGCTGTGCTGTAATGGGGAAATGTAGCGCACATGTATTAATTAGTACTGTTTAAGAAGGTGTTTCCTGCCAATACAGCCCCCATGTGACAAGCAGTGAAAACAGAACTGGGTGACTGGGTTCACCTCAACCACACCAAAGGCACAGGGTCTCCCTAACTCACTCAGGACTTCCTGACCTCCTCCTGTTCTATCCCTTTTCTCTTTCTTTTTCCTCCTTCTCTGTCTCCTCTCTCATGCGGCCCAGATGTTTCTCTCTGCCATCCTTCCCTCATTCCAATACTCCAGCCCTCTCTTTGGTCTCTCTCTCTCTCCAGGGGATTGTTGTTACACAATCCAATGGTCATGTGCCCCATGCAGAATGGCTGCCCCCATGGTCATATCCTTGTTTACATGTTAATGTAACTGTATTGTGTATAGTAGCCTGGCCCATAGGCTTTGGTCTGCTAGCCTAGCATGCAACTTACTGTTACTGCATTATGCTGCATTATCCCTGTTCTGTTGTAATGGGGAAATGTAGCTCAGATTTATGAAATAGTACTGTATACGAAGGTGTTTCCTGCCAATACAGCCCCCATGTGACCAGTGACTGGGTTCACTTCAACCACACCCCACAGGGTGTCCTCCCTCACTCCCTCCAGACTTCTTCTTCTCTTCTCTTCTATCCATTTTTCCTCTTTTTCCCCCTCCTCCTCTCTGTCTCTGTCTCTGTCTCATGCGGCCCAGATGTTCTTCTCTGCTGTGCTTCCCTCGTTCAATACTCCAGCCTTCTCTTCATTTTTTTCTGGATTCTCTCTCCGTCATTGTATCCTCATTCTTTCCTTGACACAGAAACACTCTTTCTAGCGTGTTGAAAATACACCTCCTTTACACGCATTGTGATTCCTAGTCTGAAACCAAGCATACTACATTCCTCCATCTCTCTCTCTCTCTTTCTCTCTCTCTCTCTCTCTCTCCCAGGCAGTGGCTGCTGTAAACCTTTCCGTGACTAGCTGTCATTAATCTTCTCTCTCCAGGGGCAGGCTCTTGACTCTGTGCCTGTTAGAGTGGTTCACAGGGAGAGAGGGAGAGAGGAAACTTAAAATGTTCCTCCCAAACACACCCGTGTGTGGTGTTGCTGGGTTCTTTGCCCCCTGGGAATTGATGCGGTCCGACTAGGATGCAGTGGAGTGCGAGCAGACAAACGAACACCCTGGTTAACACCACTTATGAGCATGTTTTTGAATTACCACCCTGGCTGCTAATAGTGTGTACTGGGAGTGTGCTGTTAGCCCCAGTTTATTGACGCTCCGGGGGGCCTAGGATGGGGTGACTTGAATGCTGTGTTGTTGTTTTGAATATATATGAGTTTCTTCTCTTCTAATTGTTCAGCAGTATGCATTTTCTCCCAACTCTTCATATCCAACTGACTCCTCATGTCTCCTTAGCAATTGTTTCCAAGTCATTTCCTGTCCTGGGAATGAGCCCCTACCCATAGTCTGCGGTTTTACTGTGATGACGATTTCCTCCTGTGCTGACTCACTCTCTGTGTAATTTAGACTGAGCACTACTGCCTTTTAATTGACCCCGGAAACTGCCAGCAGCAAAATAACAGAGTTCCCCCCCCCCCGTGTTATGTACTGTACAGCATTCAGACACAGTTTCCTCCTAACCAACCAACCAACCAACCAACCAACCAACCACCCTCCAACCACACTTCTACCACACTTAGCCACGATACAGCTCCAACTCTACTGAAGCAGTGAGGTTAAAGTGAATGTAATGCTTCACATGCAAAGTCGACGCTCTGAAATCTCTCCCATTTAGGCCTCTAAACCAATGTCAATGAACGACCATTGATTAGGGTAATGGTAATAAGAAATGCCATCAGACAATGATCTAAGAAGTGGTGTCCTCTGAAGCGTTATCATCATGTGTTTCACAGGAACTTGGCCATTGGCATAGGGATCCAGAATTTCCCAGAGGGCCTTGCGGTGAGCCTCCCTCTGCGAGGTGCAGGGATGTCCACATGGAAAGCCTTCTGGTGAGTAACAACTCTTAATATCCAAACAGTATCTCCATATGATCACTGTTTATCTGCACCTTAACTCACAGGGTCTTCAGAAAGTATTCACACCCCTTGACTTTTTCCACATTTTGTTGTGTTACAGCCTGAATTTAGAATGGATTCAATTGAGATTTTGTGGTGCTGATCTACACATAATACCCCATAATGTAAAAGTGTAATTATGTTTGTTTAAATGTTAACATATTCATTCAAAATGAAAAGCTGAAATGTCTTGAGTCAATAAGTATTCAACTCCTTTGTTATGGCAAGCCTAAATCAGTTCAGGAGTAAAAATGTGCTTAACAAGTCACATAATAAGTTGCTTGGACTCATTCTGTGTTCAATAATAGTGGTTAACATGATTTTTGAATGACTACCCCATCTCTGTACCCCACACATACAATGATCTGTAAGGTCCCCCAATCAAGTAGAGAATTTCAAGCACAGATTCAACCACAAAGACCAGGGAGGTTTTCAATGCCTCGCAAAGAAGGGCACCGATTGGTAGATGTGTAAAACATTTAAAAAGCACTAACCTAAACGACAGAAAGAAAAGAAGGAAGCCGGAACAGAATAAACAAATATTCCAAAACATGCATCCTGTTTGCAACAAGGCACTTAAGTAATAATGCAAAACAAATTGGCAAAGAAATTAACTTTTTGTCCTGAATACAAAGCGTTATGTTTGGGGCAAATCAGCCTGGTATCTCCAGGAAATGTTTCTAGTTTTAGCCAGGCAGAGCCCCGTTCAGTCCCTTAACCCCCTGTCTGTGGAGGGCAGAAAACTCACCGGATGATGGGATGCTTTGAAGACTTATCGAATCAAGATATGAGTGTTTTTATTTTTCATACATTTTTATAATTTTTTTACGTTTTCTTCCACTTTGACATTACAGAGTAGTTTGTGTTGATCGTTGACCAAAAATGACAATTATATCAATTTTAATCCCATTTTGTAACACAACAAAATGTGGAAAAAGTCAAGGGGTGTGAATACTTTCTGAAGGCAACTGTATATTAAAGGAATTGTTTTTGTTTGACAGCCAATGATTGAAGGGGACATAAAGGGTACTATCTAGGGTTTTGACTAACTCCTCTCTCAGGTACGGACAGCTCAGTGGAATGGTAGAACCAATCGCTGGGTTGCTAGGCGCTGTTGCCGTGGTGCTGGCAGAACCACTGTTGCCGTACGCCCTGGCCTTCGCTGCAGGGGCTATGGTGTATGTGGTGGTTGATGACATCATCCCAGAGGCTCAACTCAGGTGGGTAGAGAGAGAGAGGTTATTTTTACTGTGCTCTCCTAACCCATGTCTTAGTCGAGGCTTAGTCTATCTCCAACCCTTTAGAAAACACTGGAACAATGTTTCCTCGGAATGCAGTACCAGTCAAAAGTTAGGATGCACCTACTCATTCAAGGGTTTTTCTTTATTTTTACTATTTTCTACATTGTAGAATAATAGTGAAGACATCAAAACTATGAAATAACACATATATAATCCTGTAGTAACCAAAAAAGTGTTAAACAAATCGAAATTCCACAAATTAACTTTTGACAAGGCACACTTGTTAATTGAAATGCATTCCAGGTGACTACCTACACACACACACACACACATACCTTTTTTTCCGCACCATTGGTTAGAGCCTGTAAGTAAGCATTTCACTGTAAGGTCTACACCTGTTGTATTCGGCGCACCTGACAAATAAACTTTGATTTGATTTGATACCTCATGAAGCTGGTTGAGAGAATGCCAAGAGTGTGCAAAACTGTCATCAACGCACAGGGTGACTGCTTTGAAGAATCTCAACTATAAAATATATTTAGATTTGTTTAACACTTCAAATTGTATTGGTCACATGCAGATGGTATTGCGAGTGTAGCGAAATGCTTGGTTACGGCATGATTCCATATGTGGTATTACATAGTTTTGACGTCTTCACTATTATTCTACGATGTAGAAAATAGTGAAAATAAAGAAAAACCCTTGAATGAGTAGATGTGTCCAAACTTTTGACTGATACTGTCCATTAACAGAATGTTCTACCCTGGTTCCAACTCTGTGCGTACAGTAGTTGTTCATAGCTCTGTGACTCTGAGCTGGACTAGATCAATCACCGTCTTTGTGTTAGTGTGAGCCGCGAGGAGGAATAGTGGGAGCGGAGCAACGACACTGTCCCCCTGGAATGTTCTGGTTTTCACAACCCTGGGCGTGTTGTTTTCTTTAAAAAGTGAGACCGGGAGCGAGCTGTCCTTTTGACTTGTGTGGGTCGACTGTCACTGCGAAGTGTGTGGGTCGACTGTCACTGCGAAGTGTGTGGGTCGACTGTCACTGCGAAGTGTGTGGGTCGACTGTCACTGCGAAGTGTGTGGGTCGACTGTCACTGTGAAGTGTGTGGGTCGACTGTGAAGTGTGTGGGTCGACTGTCACTGTGAAGTGTGTGCCTGCTAGCATGTTTAGGGTCTGTGTGTGTGTTTTAGTAACCTGACAGATTTCCATGTGCTCGGCTTATTTCTGTGTCTCAATGTATTGTATATGATTGAAGTACTGTATAAATACACCAACATTGATTAACACTGTCCATGTATATTGTCTTGAAGTGGGAACGGTAAGTTGGCTTCCTGGACCTCTATCCTGGGCTTTGTAGTGATGATGTCACTTGACGTTGGGCTGGGCTGAGGCCTCACCTCCACCTAGAACCTCGCTGATGTCACAGAATGATGCCACGGCTAATCGCCAGACCTTGGGGGAAAAAAGGGACCAAATCTGCCTTCTCTCTAATTGCTTGCTTTTGTTTTTATTTATTTTATTTTTTAATTATGACATTTTGTGAATTTGGTTGTTTTTTGGGATACTGGATCCTTATTATAAAATGTGATGATACTTGAAAAGTGGTGTTTGTATGACTAGTTTAGAATGGCACTGAGACCGCCATGTATGAAAAAATGATATTTGACTTTGAATAGATTTTTATGGAGTGCGCGTGTAATTGAGTTTACACCTCTAAAACCTCTAAGGGCTAAGTCCATTTTGGCTCCAGCTGTGTCAGCCCACTCCACAGTTGGACCTCAAGACTGTGTTTTGAAGGCTAGTTATGGTCACTGAAGGAAACACGGGGATGTGTGTCTACAGATATGTCACAGATAACCAGCTGAATGTGTAGGCTTGCCTGATCCTTCAGAAGGATCTTTGCTCAGATTATGATGTCATTCATTTACAAATGGTGCACACCCTGATTCATTCAGGATGGAATGTTTTTTTCTTCATCAAACATTTAAATGACCAAGTGATTCCGTCTGTTTTTTTCCATGCTCTTTTGCTTTATTTAGCTTTTTCTCGCATACATTCTCTATCAACCTCAGGCTGGCATTGTGTGTGTTTGGATGAAGAGAATGTGAATAGCAACATTTTACAGCTAGCTTCTCCTTATCTTTTTCTCAATTATAGCACACACATTCCCTTCGTATTGCGTTGTTATTACATTATTATAATATGACATTCAGTTATTGTTACAGGTGAAATTAAATACAATTACTAATATGACATGTATGTGAAAAGATATATTGCAGCTAGCCAAATGGAATGCTAGCTACACAACCCAAATGCACCTCCTTTTTGCGTGTTCATTTTTACATTCATGAACTGTACTGTACTGCTGGAGTTGGGTGGGGGCTTCTAAACCCTCTGGCCTTATTGTCCTGTAGACCCTCTGGCCTTACAGCTATGTATGGGACAACGTCTCAGAGTAGGTGTGCTGATCTAGGATCAGGTCCCCCGTCCCCGTCCCCCCCGTTCATGTAATCTTATTCATTTTGATTTAAAAAAGTAAAAATGATCCTAGATCAGCACTCTTACTCGGACACGCTTGATAGAAATTAACCCTGAGGGGTATACTACAAAGCAGGATCAATGAGTTAGCCAGTAAACTTGCATAAATATGATTTCTAAATGTGTTTGATTAGCTTGAAACGGGCATGGTCTGATTAACTCAACAAGCAAAAACACATATCTTTAGATTACTTAATGAAACAGAAAATCAAGTTATTTTGGGTTGTTTATCCAAGTTAGCTGGCTAACTCATTGATCCTGCTTCGCGGTATACCCCTCAGGTCTCCCTGCCTGATTCTATTCTTGGAGGGGGCTGGATAGAACCATTCCCAAGGAAAAGTGTCATGGAGAGAGATGTGGTGGTGATGTAATAAACCAAAACTGCTTCCACTATGTGTTTTTCTCTGTTGTTAGTTAGAGGTTGTCAACCCTGGTTCAGTCACCGCCCCACTGACTCATGGTTCACTGGAATCATTAACATATTGTACTGTAGACCTTTACCGTAATGCAGCTGTGCTCTTACTGTACAGGGTCCAAGCCTAACTGAAAAGATATGTAATAACTTAAAAGTTCTTGTAAATCATGCTTTAAAAACACGAGTTATACTCAGAAGTATCCGTACAGTGCATTCAGAAAGTATTCATACCACTTGACTTATTCCACATTTTGTTGTGTTGCAGCCTGAATTCAAAATGTGTATATATAAAAA
Organism: Salvelinus alpinus; assembly: GCF_045679555.1. Taxonomy (NCBI): domain Eukaryota; kingdom Metazoa; phylum Chordata; class Actinopteri; order Salmoniformes; family Salmonidae; genus Salvelinus; species Salvelinus alpinus. Next base: position 18,969,746 of record NC_092088.1, on the reverse strand, counting down.
AAAAAAAATCTCTCCCGTCTACACACAATACCCCATAATGACAAAGTGAAAACATGTTTTTAGAAAGGTTTGCACATTTATTGAAAATGAAATACATGAATATCTAATTCACATAAGTATTCACTCCCCGTTGCTATTACAAGTGCATCCAACTTCTTGAGTGTTGAAAGTTTCCAAGAGCACAGTGGTCTCCATCATTGGCATATTGAAAGAATATGGAACTTCCCATACCTAGAGCTGTTCGTACGACCAAACTGAGCAACCGGGCAATGAGGTGACCAAGAACCCAATGACCACTCTGACAGAAATACTGAGTTTTTTTGGCTGAGATGGCAGCACCTGCCAGAAGGACAAGTCTCTACAGCACTTCAACAATCTGGGCTAAATGGGAGAGTGGCCAGACGGAAGCCACTCCTGAGAAAAAGCCACATGACAGCATGCCTGGAGTTTGCAAAAAGGCAAGTGAAAAACAGATCATAAGGCAAAAAGATTCTGTGGTCAAACCAGGCACAGCTCATCACCCGTCTAACACCATCCCTACCGTGAAGCATGGTGGTGGCAGCATCATGCTATGTGGATGCTTTTCAGCGGCAGGGACTTGGAGACTGATAAGGATAGAAGGAACAAGGAATGGAGCCAAATATAGACAAATCCTTGATGAGAAACTGCAAACGACCTTAGTCTGGGGTGAAGATTCACATTCCAACAGGACAATGACCCCAAACATATAGCCAAACCAAGGCTGGAATGGCTTCAGCCAAAGGCCAGACTTGAATCCCAATGAAAATCTGTGGAAAGACTTGAAGATTGCTGTTTAACGCCGCTGCCCATCTAACTTAATCCTTAAGAGTTTATTGATGCAGCAGTGCATCAATCTAAGTAACATAAAGAATCCTCATAAAAATCAGTCAGTCTAAGGTAGAGATATCAGGGGTTTTTCATGGACTGTGTCTCAATCCACCACATTCACGAAAACGTATGTAGCATCCGCATGGTCTGCAAACTATTATGACCACTCTATGGAAACAGGAGACTCATGTCTCGGTGGTGGTCTCCGAATTTGCTCTACAACCCCCCCCAAAGTAGCCTCCCTTTCCTTTGTGATAAACTTATATGGAATCATGTAGTAACCAAAAAAGAAAAAGTGTTAAACAAATCAAAATATATTTGATATTCTTGAAGGTAGACACCCTTTTGCCTTGATGACATCTTTGCACACTCTTGGCATTCTCTCAACCAGCTTCATGAGGTAGTCAGCTGGAATGCATTTCAATTAACAGGTGTGCCTTGTTAAAAGGTAATTTGTGGAATTTCTTTCCTTCATGTGTTTGAGCCAATCAGTTGTGTTGTGAAAAGGTAGGGGTGGTATACAGAAGATAGCCCTATTTGGTGAAAGACCATGTCCGTATTATCGCAAGAACAGCTCAAATAAGCAAAGAGAAACGAAAGTCCATAAAGAAATTGAGACATGAAGGTCAGTTGTGAGAGAAAAATTGCAAGATTATGTTATAATACTTTTATTGCATCAAATGGTTGTTTTATTCGACATAATAGAGTATTCTTATAGCTATTGTGTGTGTTTTCTACTGAGGATCGGCCTCTGGGAGATAACACTGACAGAGGAGATTTACGATGTCTTTGGGTGATGAAACCTAAAGAGCATTCCAGAGCATGAGTTAATGTTTCTGTTCTATATGGTACCAGAAAGAGATGGTTCCAGTTTGGAGTCGGAGGGCCAGACACTGGTCTCTATACAATGAAAACTATTGACACAGCAGATGCTGTCTGCTATGTATTATCGGTATCTTTCATACAAATTGTGACCCATTCTATGTATCTGTTGTTCGTCATGTAGGTTGAAAGGGGTGTATCTTGGTTATAAAAGAACTTTGTACTTTTGTCTCGTCGCTTTTCAACAGATCATCAGAAACGGTGATTCGTCGACAAGCCATTGCTATTGCAAAGCTCTCACTATTAAAGATTTAGTTTAAGTGTAACTCTGACTTGTGATAACTTTGTCTCTCCTCATTTGATAGTAAAGAAATGATCCACCACACAGTCAATTTGGAAAATGTCAAGAACTTTGAAAGTTTCTTCAAGTGCAGTCACAAAAACCCTCAAGCTCTATGATGAAACTGGCTCTCATGAGGACCACCACAGGAAAGGAAGACCCACAGTTACAGTACCTCTGCTGCAGAGGATAAGTTCGTTAGAGTTACCAGCCTCAGAAATTGCAGCCCAAATAAATACTTCAAGTAACAGACACATCTCAACATCAACTGTTCAGAGGAGACTGCGTGAATCAGGCCTATCTGATTGAATTGCTGCAAAGAAACCACTACTAAAGGACACCAATAATAATAAGAGACTTGCTTGGGCCAAAAAACACGAGCAATGGACCTTAGACCGACGGAAATCTGTCAATTTTTGGTTCCAACCGCCGTGTCTTTGTGAGACGCAGAGTAGGTGAGTGGATGGTCTCCGCATGTGTAGTTCCCGAGAGGGAAGGAAAAGCAGCCAACCAGTGCTCAGCATATGTGGGAACTCCTTCAAGACTATTGGAAAAGTATTCCTCATGAAGCTGGTTGAGAGAATATGAAATATATTTGGTAACTACATGATTCCATATGTGTAATTTCATAGTTATGTCTTTACTATTACTCTACAAAAAAGCTAAAATACAAAAATAACCTGACGTGATACTGCACCCACCAATGTAGAAAAATAAGAAAACCCTTGAATGAGTAGGTGTGTCTAAACTTTTGACTGGGACTGTATATATAAATATATTTCCTGAGCTTTCTTATATCTCCTAGATTTAGGACACTTCAAAGCCTTATTCCTTATTCTTTTTTTTACTGTATACCTAAAGTGGACCTAAAATTCTAAATGAAATAGCTAAATGATCTATGGTATGACCATCTTAAAACAATTTCAAATGTTAGCTTAGTACAATTTTAGAATCTTCAAGGAATAATGGGAGAACATCCCCAGATCCAGATGTGCAAAGCTGAAGACGACTGAAAGCTGTAATCGCCGTCAAAGGTGTTTCTACAAAGTATTGATTCAAGGGTGTGAATAAAGGTAAATGAGCTATTTCTGTATTTCATTTTCAATACATTTGCATTAATGTCTAACAACATGTTTTCACTTTGTTATTATGGGGTATTGTGTATAGATGGGTGAGAATAAATATTTAATCCATTTTGAATTCAGGCTGTAACACAACAAAATGTGGAATAAGTTAAGAGGTATGAATACTTTCTGAAGGCACTAATGTACAGTTTTCATACAGTTACAATGGAGTGCACACTGCACTTCCCTGTTGGCAGGACGTATGTGTGTTTGGCCAGTGCTATGAACAGTAGACATGAGACCGTGGAAAAATGGTGAAGTACAGAAAGGGTCAACTCTACAAGTGTAGGTACTGGGCCTCTCTCTCGCTCTCTCTGTCATCTGTTCTCTTTCTCCCTCTCTCTCTCTCTCTCTCTCTCTCTGTCATCTGTTCTCTTTCTCCCTCTGTCTTGTCATTTCAGTCCTTAGCTCTCCTTAGCTCTCATTGGAGAGAATCCGTGTTGAGAAGTGAGACCTACTCTGACGGAGACCTGGTCTCGAGTTGAGCCATAGTTCACTCTCTCGACTCCACTCTCTACCCGCTCGTTTTACAGCGACAACATTTTTATTTCCCCTCACGAGTCTATGGAATGGCGACGTTTCTGAGGTCAAACACAAGCAAAGGGGCTCTCAGAACTGAATAAATGTGCAATGTATACACGTTGTCCACTCAGGTTCAGAGTGCTACACAATGACACTGTAGCAGTATTCTGAACCATGACCCATCCTTATGTAACAATACTCAACTCTGTGTAAGCCTAGGTCCTGGCAGCTAGTCGACTGGCACACACAGAGAGATGTATGCGCTCCCTCTTTCTCCTATTTGTTTTTCTTTTGAGCTGTGAAACTGATAAGTGTGATAGGGAGAGGCGAGACGTGGTTTAGCCGCTTATTGAGTCGGAATGCCAGTTCAGGAAACACATCTTGTTGCCACGGCGAAGGACAAAGAACCCCTTTCACAGCCGCCCTGTGCCAGCGTCGCCCGCGGCAAACATGCCCACCTCGCTGTGGGCAGAGATTGGTATAGGCAGGACATCTCCCCTGACCTTATTGGGCACCAGAGAGAGGTAAGCCACAGGCATGGATCGCACACACACACAGAAACAAACACTCACATAGTCTCTCTTAGTTTCTCTCTCTCTCTCTCTCTCTCTCTCTCTCTAGTGTAACAGTATAACTTTAAACCGTCCCCTCGCCCATACCCGGGCGCGAACCAGGGACCCTCTGCACACATCAACAACTGACACCCACGAAGCGTCGTTACCCATCGCTCCACAAAAGCCGCGGCCCTTGCAGAGCAAGGGGAAACCCTACATATTGGTTTCAGAGCAAGTGACGTAACTGATTGAAACGCTAGTAGCGCGTACCCGCTAACTAGCTAGCCATTTCACATCCGTTACACTCACCCCCCTTTCAACCTCCTCCTTTTCCGCAGCAACCAGTGATCCGGGTCAACAGCATCAATGTAACAGTATAACTTTAAACCGTCCCCTCGCCCCGACACGGGCGCGAACCAGGGACCCTCTGCACACATCAACAACTGACACCCACGAAGCGTCGTTACCCATCGCTCCACAAAAGCCGCGGCCCTTGCAGAGCAAGGGGCAACCCTACTTAAGTCTCAGAGCAAGTGACGTAACTGATTGAAATGCTAGTAGCGCGTACCCGCTAACTAGCTAGCCATTTCACATCCGTTACACTCACCCCCCTTTCAACCTCCTCCTTTTCCGCAGCAACCAGTGATCCGGGTCAACAGCATCAATGTAACAGTATAACTTTAGTACGTCCCCTCGCCCCGACCCGGGCGCGAACCAGGGACCCTCTGCACACATCAACAACTGACACCCACGAAGCGTCGTTACCCATCGCTCCACAAAAGCCGCGGCCCTTGCAGAGCAAGGGGAAACCCTACATATTGGTTTCAGAGCAAGTGACGTAACTGATTGAAACGCTAGTAGCGCGTACCCGCTAACTAGCTAGCCATTTCACATCCGTTACACTAGCATGCACACAGGATCTGAGAGAAGGGACCCTTTCTTTGCTTTGTGTTTCGAATGGCAACCTTGTCTGGTTCATAGTCCTGTACGAGGAAAACAGTGGAGAGCATTGACCACAGGCAGTCTGCTAACAATCTGGTCTGGAGAGTGGTCAAAGAATGTCAGAAATAGCCACTCCAAAGGCAAAGAACAGTACAGCACTGTTACAGTAGGAGAGTGCTGAGTAAAGCATGATGTAAGGATGTAGGGTAGGTGCTAAAAGTGGGATACCGTGAGGTAAGGGAGCATGAGAGATACAGCTAATGTGTGGGAAGATAGTGAGTGGATGAGTACAGAGTATCTCGAATAAGGTATTGTCTCAATCAGATGGAGGGTGTCGAGAAAGGAATGATAATTTAGCTCTGAAGATGATCTCTTGGAAGGCTACAGCGTCAACCAATGACAGTAGACTTTATTGATAGACGCTTACTCATGCCCTGGGATAATGTGTGCGTGCGTGAGGAGTCAAACAGCGAAACGGGGTAGGAGACGCTCCAGGGATTGCGTGCGGACATCAAATGCTTGTTACTTCCGGCGCCGAACAGGATGGCTGCCTCACTTCGCGTTCCTTGGAAAATATGCAGTATTTTGTTTTTCTATGTGTTATTTCTTACATTGGTACCCCGGGTGATCTTAAGTTTCATTACATACAGCCGGGAGGAACTACTGAATATACGATTAACGTCAACTAACCACCCTTCCTACCAGGAATATGACTTTCCCGAAACGGATCCAGTGTCTTGCCTTCCACCCAATACAATGGACCTGATCCCAGCCGGCGAAGCTACACGACGCCGAAAAAGGGGCAAACGTAGCGGTCTCCTGGTCAGGCTTCGGAGACGAGCACATCGCGCTCCACTCCCTAGCATACTACTCGCCAATGTCCAGTCTCTTGAGAATAAGGTCGATGAAATCCGAGCACGGGTAACATTCGAGAGAGACATCAGGGATTGCAACGTGCTCTGCTTCACGGAAACATGGCTAACTGAAAAGACGCTAACGGAGTCGGTGCAGCCAGCTGGTTTCTTCACGCATCGCGCAGACAGAAACATACATCTTTCTGGTAAGAAGAGGGGCGGGGGGGTATGCCTCATGATTAACGAGACGTGGTGTGACCATCATAACAACACTCAGGAACTAAAGTCATTCTGTTCACCTGATCTAGAACTCCTCACAATCAAATGTAGACCGCATTATCTACCAAGGGAATTCACTTCGGTCATAATCACAGCCGTATATATTCCCCCCCAAGCAGACACATCGATGGCCCTGAACGAACTCTATCTGACTCTCTGTAAACTGGAAACCACACACCCTGAGGCTGCATTCATCGTAGCTGGGGATTTTAACAAGGCTAATCTAAAAACAAAACTCCCTAAATTCTATCAGCACATCGATTGTCCGACCAGGGCTGGCAGAACTCTGGACCATTGTTATACTAACTTCCGCGACGCATATAAGGCCCTCCCCCGCCCTCCTTTCGGAAAAGCTGACCACGACTCCATTTTGTTGATTCCAGCCTACAAACAGAAATTAAAACTACAAGCTCCCGCGCTCAGGTCTGTTCAACGCTGGTCCGACCAATCTGAATCCACGCTTCAAGACTGCTTTGATCACGCGGATTGGAATATGTTCCGCACGGCGTCCAACAACAACAATGATGAATATGCAGATTCGGTGAGCGAGTTCATTAGGAAGTGCATTGACGATGTCGTACCCAGAGCAACGATTAAAACATTCCCAAACCAGAAACCGTGGATTAACGGCAGCATTCGCGTGAAACTGAAAGCGCGAACCACTGCTTTTAACCAGGGCAAGGTGACCGGAAACATGACCGAATACACACAGTGTAGCTATTCTCTCCGCAAGGCTATCAAACAGGCTAAGTCCCAGTACAGAGACAAAATTGAATCGCAATTCAACAGCTCAGACACAAGGGGTATGTGGCAGGGTCTACAGTCTATCACGGATTACAAAAAGAAAAGCAGCCCCGTCGCGGATCAGGATGTCTTGCTCCCAGACAGGCTAAATACCTTTTTTGCCCGCTTTGAGGATAATACAGTGCCACTGACACGGCCCACTACCAAAACCTGCGGGCTCTCCTTCACTGCAGCCGAGGTGAGTAAAACATTTAAACGTGTTAACCCTCGCAAGGCTGCAGGCCCAGACGGCATTCCCAGCCGCGTCCTCAGAGCATGCGCAGACCAGCTGGCTGGTGTGTTTACGGACATATTCAATCAATCCTTAGCCCAGTCTGCTGTTCCCACATGCTTCAAGAGGGCCACCATTGTTCCTGTTCCCAAGAAAGCTAAGGTAACTGAGCTAAACGACTACCGCCCCGTAGCACTCACTTCCGTCATCATGAAGTGCTTTGAGAGACTAGTCAAGGACCATATCACCTCCACCCTACCGGACACCCTAGACCCACTCCAATTTGCTTACCGACCCAATAGGTCCACAGACGACGCAATCGCAACCACACTGCACACTGCCCTAACCCATCTGGACAAGAGGAATACCTATGTGAGAATGCTGTTCATCGACTACAGCTCAGCATTTAACACCATAGTACCCTCCAAACTCATCATCAAGCTCGAGACCCTGGGCCTCGACCCCGCCCTGTGCAACTGGGTCCTGGACTTCCTGACGGGCCGCCCCCAGGTGGTGAGGGTAGGTAACAACATCTCCACCCCGCTGATCCTCAACACTGGGGCCCCACAAGGGTGCGTTCTGAGCCCTCTCCTGTACTCCCTGTTCACCCACGACTGCGTGGCCATGCACGCCTCCAACTCAATCATCAAGTTTGCGGACGACACTACAGTGGTAGGCTTGATTACCAACAACGACGAGACGGCCTACAGGGAGGAGGTGAGGGCCCTCGGAGTGTGGTGTCAGGAAAATAACCTCACACTCAACGTCAACAAAACAAAGGAGATGATTGTGGACTTCAGGAAACAGCAGAGGGAGCTCCCCCCTATCCACATCGACGGGTCAGTAGTGGAGAAGGTGGAAAGTTTTAAGTTCCTCGGTGTACACATCACGGACAAACTGAATTGGTCCACCCACACAGACAGCGTTGTGAAGAAGGCGCAGCAGCGCCTCTTCAACCTCAGGAGGCTGAAGAAATTCGGCTTGTCACCAAAAGCACTCACAAACTTTTACAGATGCACAATCGAGAGCATCCTGTCGGGCTGTATCACCGCCTGGTACGGCAACTGCTCCGCACACAACCGTAAGGCTCTCCAGAGGGTAGTGAGGTCGGCAGAACGCATCACCCGGGGCAAACTACCTGCCCTCCAGGACACCTACACCACCCGATGTCACAGGAAGGCCATAAAGATCATCAAGGACAACAACCACCCAAGCCACTACCTGTTCACCCCGCTATCATCCAGAAGGCGAGGTCAGTACAGGTGCATCCAAGCAGGGACCGAGAGACTGAAAAACAGCTTCTATCTCAAGGCCATCAGACTGTTAAACAGCCACCACTAACATTTAGCGGCCGCTGCCAACAAACTGACTCAGCTCCAGCCACCTTAAAAATGGGAATTGATGGAAATTATGTAAAAATGTACCACCAGCCACTTTAAACAATGCCACCTAATATAATGTTTACATACCCTACATTACACATCTCTTATGTATATGTATATACTGTACTCTATATCATCTACTGCATCTTGCCATCTTATGTAATACATGGACCACTAGCCACTTTAAACTATGCCACTTTATGTTTACATACCCTACAGTACTCATCTCATAGGTATATACCGTACTCTATACCATCTACTGCACCTTGCCTATGCCGTCTGTACCATCACTCATTCATATATCTTTATGTACATATTCTTTATCCCTTTACACTTGCGTGTATAAGGTAGTAGTTGCGGAATTGTTAGGTTAGATTACTTGTTGTTATTACTGCATTGTCGGAACTAGAAGCACAAGCATTTCGCTACACTCGCATTAACATCTGCTAACCATGTGTATGTGACTAATAAATTTGATTTGATTTGATTTGATACCTGTAGCTGAAAGAAAGGGGAAGATGTAAAAGAAGAAGAAAAATATGTCTGTGGTTAACAAGAGTGGGCGGAGACCCAAAGCTCAAAGCAGGAGCTTCGCACGCAACTTAACAATACTACCTTTATGAAGGCTGACTCTCTCTCTCTCATGCTCAGACAAAGGGGAGATTTCAGTGATAGATCCTAATACCTGAGTCATGGCATTGCCTAATACAGACAGCAACATGTTCTACGAAATATATTCCCAAATAAATGTATTCTCAAATGTGATGCGTTCTCTGCTACGCTGTGTGCACTGAACTGACATGCGTGATTGTTGCTGATACTCCGATGGTCAGATGAAGGGAATTAAATAGTCTACAACGCACACCACAGTGCTACTCAAATCAAACAGCGGTCTGTAGCTGCTGGCATTAAGCAACAGCACACCCATCATCAATACTTTTAATAAAAAAATAAAACAATCGTCAGTTTTATACCTGAAAATGTACAATTATTTGTCTATAACTAACAGTGTAATACGACTGAGATTCATTCTCTGGCTTTCAAGCAGAAGTCCAAACTTGCAGTAAGGTAGCTCAATGTACGGTAGTTTGGTTGCGTAAGAAATGGAAGAAATAAATCAAAGCTGAATCAAAACAATCAAACGTATAGCAGGGTGCTTTCGATACACCCACAAGCCCCCTTATGTAGTTTTTTTGGGGTATCTGTACTTTTACTTCACTACATTCCTAAAGAAAATAATGAATAAATAAACATTTTACCTGACACCCAAAAGTACTCGTTACATTTTGAATGCTTAGCAGGACTGGAAAATGGTCCAATTCACAGACATATCAAGAGAACACGTGATCATCCCACTAAACACAAATGCATCATTTGTTAATGATATCTGAGTGTTGGAGCGTGCCCCTGGTTATATGTAATTTTTTTTAACAAGAAATTGGTGCCGTCTGTTTTTCTTAATATAAGGAATTTGAAATGATTTATACTTTTACTTTTGAAACTTAAGTACATTTTTAGCAGTTACGTTTACTTTTGATACTTAAGTATATTTATAGCCAAATACTTTCAGACTTTTACTCAAGAAGTATTTTACTGAGTGACTTTCACTTTTACTTGAGTAACTTTCTATTAAGGTATCTATACTTTTACTCAAGTATGACAATTGGGTACTTTTCCACCACTGCCTTTCCACACGTCCACTACTTTCCACACGCCCACTCGCCCATACTCCAGTCACCATATTGGGATGCATCTACCCACTTCTCCAATAGAGATCTTAAAGTGGCAATGGTGTCTTAAAAGGCCAATAACATACTTTGTAATAGAAACAAAAAAAATCTACAATTTTTGTGAATAATAATTGTTTATATCATTGTTTAAAATAAAATAACTAAGGGATAATCAACGAGGGGCTATGTGTTTTATGGAAAATAATGAACGATCTGGAAGGTGTGGAACTGACCCCACAGAGTTGCATTCTTTTCCAGAGAATGCATAGAGCCCCGAGTTGATTATTTTTTTTATACCATGGCTATAATTTAACACGTTCACCTCTAGAAAGGTGTTAATTTGCAGGTAGAAATGTGTTCAACATCCACTGAAGTCGCTAGCAAGTTTACTAGATAGCTACAGTAGTTGCTGTGGTAACCAAACAACCAGACTTGCTAGTTTTGCTAACCAAACCATCAGTCCTAGCTTGCCATTATGAAAATCGAATTCGACAATGCCAATATTGTTTTCAATTCGACTTTTGCTTTCAAAAGCATCTCAAACATAGAACATGTAAGAATGAACTATAGCCATAGAATTCAAGCATTCAAATATACTGTGTGTTACAGGGAAGTAATGCACACTCTAGAATGCCCTTCAAGCCAATCAGAAACAAGTATTCAACAATGCCATGGTATAATAATAATAACAGTCAGGATGTTGTGTCCAATGGGGTAAATGCAGATGGACAAACCCCATGCTTCAGCCTATGTACATTTTATAGCCTCTGCTGCACCAGTTGGGCTACAGGGGATAATGCTTAAGAACTCATTACCACAAACACTCACCATCCTTTGTGTGTGTGCATGCGTGCGTTTGTCAGTCTTTCTCACACACACACACACACACACATTAGTGAAAGACAGACAGAGATAGACCCAGAAAGAGACATAAAGTGTGAATGAAAGACAGAAGATAGATAACTACAGCTCCCCGCAGGTAGAGCTCAATGTATCCCTCAAGTCTCTGTATAAAACTGTTTCACTTTATCTCGCTCTTTGATATTTTATGCCCTGAGCGCCTGCAGCCAGCCAGGCTGAAGAGCTGTGGTGTGCTGAGAGGAAAGAAAAGCAGAGGGCAGCTTCTCTTGTGTTGCCCCCGATGCTGGCGTCCCTCACAGCTAGGCTACATAAGGAAACATTTGTTCTTCAGCCTCTGAATGAGGCCTTGTGTCAGTGGAGAAAAACACAGACAGGACAGAGAGAAAGAGGGAGACCAGAGAGATAGAAAGTTGTGTCCCAAAACCTTAAAACACGTGATCATGAAGACTTAAGATCTTTCAGAAATTCCTCTAGTAGTGGGTCCTTCTGACACACATTTGTTGACCGATTTATGTCATGTTCTCATAGTGACTATTTGTGAATAGGAATCATTTGAAGTCACTGTTTTTAATGTTTATACGGTTTCCTTTCTAATTTCTCTCTGACATGTTAAATATAGAAAACCACACAAATGGCTGGAACCACCATAACACACAAATATAAAAACATAACTTTCGCTTTCCCTGCTTAACCCTCAGCAGCAGCCTGTGCAGTTGTGGCGGGAGAGGGAGGCTGAGGAATGCCAAAGGAATGTTGCTGTGTTACTGGAGAGGCGGACTGACTGACTGACTGACTGATCACACACTGAACAATGTCTTTGTGTTCCCCGGCCCGACCTGTAGTCACGCAACGCCGTGTGAGCACACTTTCCGTAACCGCTCAGCCCTGGTCACAGAAGAGCTTGATCAAGTACTTGCATCTCTACAGGATCGCGTGCAGTTCAGGTGCTTGGGACGCACTGGAGCGAATCCAGGTGTGCGTGTAGGAGGGAAAACGCGGTGTGGACATAAACATTGGGTGGAACCGAAACATCTGGCAGTTTGACTCCCAAGATTTTTGCTGCGTCTTGGAAATAAACATCAACACAGGGAACCAACCCGAATAAAGGAACAACTGGAAATTATAACTGCTTATATAACGCAGTTTAAAGTTGCATATGTGTCTATTGCAAGGAAAAATATAAAGAGGCTGTATAAAACAACTATAATCTCTCATGAATGCATTTAAATATTGTAGCATATGCATAAAAATTGGTGATTGGAGCCCAACTGAGATGCAGTGATTGTGAATGAATTATTTCCGACATGATTGTGACAGTTGGCTTCCCGTTGATTGACCCTTTTGTGTACAATTCCCACACTCATCCAGTCCATTCTATGGAAAGGTCTGCTCATCTCCTTAGCCAAGCCGAGTTTATGCGTGCTAGTAACTTAAAATACTCCAAAAATAACAGCATGCCTGCAGGCAGCGATACTTCAAGGTGATGTAAGACAGCGAGCAGAGCTTTCTGTCAGAGAAGGACCTATTGGATGTAGCGTTAGTGTTATTGCTAAATTCTGCTAATTTCATTGAAGCGAGACCAGGAATATACAGAAAATGCCTACTTACTTGCATCACCAGGACAAATGTGCACATTTTGAATAGAATTCTGTGTTTTACTCACCTTGGGGGACACTGTTGGAGTAACACATTGTTGTGGGCGGGGACATATCCCATCTGCCACTGCCCGAATTCTTTGGGTTAGCAGCTCTCCACATGGCTCAGTTAAAGGCGCTACATGGTCAATCTGACGTCTGTATTGGCCATGCAGCATTTATGGTGATGTGGCCTCGGCAGAAGTAAGATCATTCATACTTCTTGCGCTTCGCCGAGCAGCACAGGGCTGTTGTCAAGGAACTTGTCAATGAAGTGAGTTTGTGTTTATGCTGGACCTCCAGCCCTCACCTACCACCACCCAATAATTTCAATGCGGAGCTATATGGAGCCCTCCACTTTGTTACATTTTAGAGGCACAAGGTGATGCGGTACGGAGCTCAATTTGGCCTCTGCGTCCCTCTGGAGACTCCGCGATTGCATCACAATATCCATACGGCGCCTCCGACTACATTTTCGGATCAAGCATAAATTGGCACTCATGTGCTGGCTTTCACCGCGTGAGAAGCGACTCTCTGGAACTGTAGAGATGCATGAGAAACCACACTCTCCAAACGGCAGGAGCATGCTATAGTCGAACAAGGCATCGCAACGAACTGACTGGACTTTTAATCCACACCAACGGATTTATACTGTTTAAATAGATTTTTATTAATTAAGCAGGTTTCGTCGGCATCTGCTCTGTGGTTCGTTGACTATTGGATCTCATTGGATAGCATATCCCTTGACCCACGGCCAGATGTGCGTGCTGTGCATTATGGAGTTATATATCGAGTTATGTTCAGCTGTGGATCGATTTACGCATGCTTGAGGTTCAACATTTAGATTTTGACATCGACTTTGGATCTCTTTTTACGCATCATGCTTATGGATATTCATATCCCGCGGACCCATTGGCGACAGTTGCCCAGGAGTTGGGTTATAACTATAAAACGCATCAGCATCAATGACACAGGTGGATGTCAACACGCGCATTTTTTACTACTTGCCACATAACGGCCCATTGCGTAATGTAAGAAGAAACTCGATTTTGGATTGTAAAATGCCACCCCTGGATAAGACGTAGCAAGAACATATTTTTGCAGTGGTCTTACAGGTAAATCACTTTCCTATTTGTGACAAAGCTGTGAGCCCGTTATTGATTATGTTGTGTATACTGTTTGTTTAGTCATTTATTCATTCCGAGGACGTGTTGGTTGTAGATCACGTGACTGTGGCAACAAAGAATACAGGGTTATTATTAAGCGCGGTAATTTGTCTGTACCGCAATGTATCGTTATATACAATGTAAAGATGTCCTACGTTAATTCTGAAATGTTATGCCTTATAATTGTAAACCTTTGTGCAAGTCATTTAAGATTACTCCTGTCGCTTGTGTTTGACGAGGGTTCTGGCGCTGCATGGCTTGGTCAGCTATCAAGTGTCAAACAGATTTCTTGGAGACGAGCAATTTTACCCAGTGTTGTCCCCGTGGGAGGATAGCTTGTCCTTTTGACAAATGTTCACACTATTATTGACGTGTACATTCATGGGAATTCAGATGGTATTACCTGGATGTGTTAATTTTGATTTATTGCCTTGTTTAAACCATGTAATTGTTTATTGGTTGATCAGTCATGTTTCCTGTCAGGTGGTTTCCTACAAGGCTATAAGAAGCTGTCGTTTGTCATTTGACAGGGAGGAGAGAGGGTTCTGCAGGCCAGAGCCAAAAGCCTTGAAAGAGAATACTTTGAGCCTTGTATATACAGTGCATTAGGGAGGTATTCAGATCCCTTGACTTTTTCCACATTTTGTTGCATTACAGACTTATTCTAAAAAAAATCCTCATCAAGCTACACACTATACCCCATAATGACAAAGCAAAAACAGAAATACCTTATTTACATAAGTATTCAGACCCTTTGCTATGAGACTCAAAACTGAGCTCAGATGCATCCTGTTTCCATTGATCATCATTGAGATGTTTCTACAACTTGATTTCAGTCCATCTGTGGTACATTCAATTGATTGGACATGATTTGAAATGGCACACACCTATCTATAAAAAAACACCTTTATTTAACCAGGTAGGCCAGTTGAGAACAAGTTCTCATTTAAAACTGCGACCTGGCCAAGATAAAGCAAAGCAGTGCGACACAAACAGCAACACAGAGTTACACATGGGATAAACAAACGTACAGTCAATAACACAATAGGAGAAAAAAAATCTATATACAGTGTGTGCAAATGAGGTAAGATTAGGGAGGTAAAGGCAATAAATAGCAATAAATGAGGTGGCAGGTAGCCTAGTCGTTAGAGCGTTGGACTAGTAACCGGAAGGTTGCAAGATCGAATCCCCGAGCTGACAAGGTAAAAAACTGTCGTTCTGCCGCTGAACATGGCAGTTAACTCACTGTTCCTAGGCCGTCATTGAAAATAAGAATTTGTTCTTAACTGATTTGCCTAGGTAAATAAAGGTCAAATAAAAACTAGGCCGTAGTGGCGAAGTAATTACCATTTAGCAATTAAACACTGGAGTGATAGATGTGCAGAAGATGAATGTGCAAGTAGAGATACTGGGGTGCAAAGGAGCAAAAAATAAATAAATAACAATATGGGGATGAGGTAGTTGGATGGGCTATTTACAGATGAGCTATGTACAGATGCAGTGATCTGTGAGCTGCTCTGACAGCTGATGCTTAAAGGTAGTGAGGGAGATATGAGTATCCAGCTTCAGTGATTTTTGCAATTCGTTCCAGTCATTGGCAGCAGAGAACTGGAAGGAAAGGCGGCAAAAGGAGGAATAGGCTTTGGGGGTGACAAGTGAAATATACCTGTTGGAGCGCGTGCTACCGGTGGGTGCTGCTATGATGACCAGTGAGCTGAGATAAGGCGGAGCTTTACCTAGCAAATACTTATAGATGACCTGGAGCCAGTGGGTTTGGCAACAAATATGAAGCGAGGGCCAGCCAACGAGAGCATACAGGTAGCAGTGGTGGGTAGTTTAAGGGGCTTTGGTGACAAAACGGATGGCACTGTGATAGACTGCATCCAATTTGCTGAGTAGAGTGTTGGAGGCTATTTTGTAAATGACATTGCCGAAGTCAAGGATTGGTAGGATAGTCAGTTTTACGAGGGTATGTTTGGCAGCATGAGTGAAGGATGCTTTGTTGCGAAATAGGAAGCTGATTCTAGATTTGATTTTGGATTGGAGATGCTTAATGTGAGTCTGGAAGGAGAGTTTACAGTCTAACCAGACACCTAGGTATTTGTAATTGTCCACATATTCTAAGTCAGAACCGTCCAGAGTAGTGATGCTGGACGGGTGGGCAGGTGCGGGCAGCGATTGGTTGAAGAGCATGCATTTAGTTTTACTTGCAATTAAGAGCAGTTGGAGGCCACGGAAGGAGAGTTGTATGGCATTGAAGCTCGTCTGGAGTTTAGTTAACACAGTGCCCAAAGAAGGGCCAGAAGTATACAGAATGGTGTCGTCTGCGTAGAGGTGGATCAGAGAATCACCAGCAGCAAGAGCGACATCATTGATGTATACAGAGAAAAGAGTCGGCCCGAGAATTGAACCCTGTAGCACCCCCATAGAGACTGCCAGAGGTCCGGACAACAGGCCCTCCGATTTGACACACTGAACTCTGTCTGAGAAGTAGTTGGTGAACCAGGCGAGGCAGTCGTTTGAGAAACCAAGGCTGTTGAGTCTGCCGATAAGAATGTGGTGAATGACAGAGTCGAAAGCCTTGGCCAGGTCGATGAATACGACCGCACAGTATTGTATTTTATCGATGGCGGTTATGATATCGTTTAGGACCTTGAGCGTGGCTGAGGTGGACCCATGACCAGCTCGGAAACCAGATTGCGCTTATTCTCCATGGACTTTACAGTGTCCCAGAACTGTTTGGAGTTTGTGCTACAGGATGCAAATTTCTGTTTGAAAAAGCTAGCCTTTACTTTCCTAACTGCCTGTGTATATTGGTTCCTAACTTCCCTAAAAAGTTGCATATTGCGGGGGCTATTCGATGCTAATGCCGTACGCCACAGGATGTTTTTGTGCTGGTCAAAGGCAGTCAGGTCTGGAGTGAACCAAGGGCTATATCTGTTCCTGGTTGGTTCTAAATGTTTTGAACGTGGCATGCTTATTTAAGATGGAGAGGAAAGCACTTTTAAAGAATAACCAGGCATCTTCTACTGACGGAATGAGGTCAATATCTTTCCAGGATACCCGGGCCAGGTCGATTAGAAAGGTCTGCTCACTGAAGTGTTTTAGGGAGTTTGACAGTGATGAGGGGTGGTCGATTGACCGCAGACTCATTACGGACGCAAGCAATGAGGCAGTGCTCGCTGAGATCCTGGTTGAAGACAGCAGAGGTGTATTTATAGAGCAGGTTGGTCAGGATGATATCTATGAGGGTGCCCGTGTTTACAGATTTGGGGTTGTACCTGGTAGGTTCATTGATCATTTGTGTGAGATTGAGGGCATCAAGCTTAGATTGTAGGATGGTCGGGGTGTTAAGCATGTCCCAGTTTAGTTCACCTAACAGTACGATCTCTGAAGATAGATGGGGCAATCAATTCACATATGGTGTCCGGGGCACAGCTGGGGGCAGAAGGTGGTCTATAACAAGCGGTAACGGTGAGAGACTTGTTTCTGGAAAGGTGTATTTTTAGAAGTAGAATTAACATGCATGAAACCAAGGCTTTTACAGTTACAGAAATCAACAAATGAGAGCGCCTGGGGAATGGGAGTGAAGCTAGGCGCTGCAGGGCCTGGATTAACCTCTACATCACCAGAGGAACCGAGGAGGAGTAGGATAAGGGTACGGCTAAAAGCTATAAGGACTGGTCGTCTAGTGCGTTCGGAACAGAGAGTAAAAGGAACGGGTTTCTGGGCGTGGAAGAATAGATTCAAGGTATAATGTACAGACAAGGGTATGGTTGGATGTGCATACAGTGGTGGTAAACCTAGGCATTGCGTGACGATGAGAGAGGGAGCACGCGTGACAGCTGTAAAGTATCAAAGCGTGGAAAAAGTCAAGGGTTCTGAATACTTTCCAAATGCACTGTACAGTCTTTCTTTAATTTGTACATTTTGCATATATTTATAAATAGTATATATTTATCTTGAGAATCCTGGAACTCTGGCACTTATCAATAAATGCATCTGCATTGGGTGAGCACTCCACCTTCTGTCTGCCTCCTCACTGATCTACACGAGCTGGTGTAGTGCCTACCCATTTCAGCAGAGGAGTCGCTGGGACCTGAGCTGCCGATGGAGGCGGCTATTACTGAGGTGATGGAGGACATTGGACGAAGTGGACTACCTTCGGGAGTGGCTCCAGCTGCAGGCCACCCCCTTTCCTGGTTGACGCCCTGGGGAGCAGTTTCCCTGATGGCTGGGGGAGCTCTACCCTGCTGACACTCGAGGAGGAGTGCTTCAGGGGCCAGAGATTCCTGCTGCATCTGCTGGGATCCGAAATCTCACCAGGGTGGGAGCCACGTTCCTGTCATCTTGAGTGTGCGGTGTAAGGAGTACTGCAGGTTCTGTCTGGAAAGCGACCATGGCTCTGGGCCTGATGTCCCAAATCGTCTCCCTACTGATGTGGCCACTGTCGTCAGATCAGATGGGCTAGCCAACTGTGTTTTTCTCCAGCCTTGGAGGGCCTACCTTCCGACTCAAGCAAATACTACCCTTCAACTCTGCTGCTCCCTTTTTTCTCCTCAATGGCTAGTGCAGCCATTGTACTGGTTGACGGTGTAGGCTACATTCTACTACCAGTGTGTGCTGCGCCTTTTTACCACCCATGGACAGATATGCACTATTATTTCCTCATCACATGGGCTTTATTATCTGCAGACTTCTTGTCCTTAAAAATGTGTGGTCAAACCCGGCTTTACTGAATTTTTCTCCGCTGCACTTTCTGCTTCGTCAGAAGGGGGAGGAAATGTGACGAAGCTGTGAGCCCATCACTTATAAAAATGGTCTCAAGTCATTGATGATATTGTTTATAGGCTACTGTTTGTTTATTTATTTACTTATTCGGAGTCTGTGTGTTGTTTGTAGATCCTGCCTGGGGAAACAGAATGCAGAGTTAGTGTTACGCACGGGCATTTGTCTGTATGAGTAGCGGAGATTTTACCTCAATTTATCTTTATGGACAATGTCAAGATGTCTGCTGTTAATTATGAAACGCGACACAGAAGTACCCCTGGGAGAGGATAGTTTATCTGATTTCATTTCATGTCCTTTTGACAAGGCTTCACACTATTATTGAAATATGTACATTTATGGGCATTCAGATGGTATTGCCTGAATTAGTTGTGATAGCCTTACTGAAACCATGAAAATGTCATGGTTTCAGTCATGTTTTGTTGATCAGTCATGTTTCCTGTCAGATGGTTTCCTGCAAGGCTATAAGAAGCTGTCATTTGCCAAGCTGTCATTTTGCCAGACCAGAGCTAAACACCTTGAAAAATAATACTTTGAGCCTTGTATATCATAGGAGGCTGGTGGGAGGACCTATAGGAGGATGTGCTCATTGTAATGGCTGTAATAAATGAAACTTGAATGACATATCATTCTAATGTTTGTTGTTGGATCAAAGTGGTCCAAAGAGTTTATAATCCTATCATAAACGTAAAGGTAGCCTATGTCAAGCAACTTTGTACAGGCCGTTTCTATGGTGACATTCAGAGAACTAAAGTTCTTATTGTCTCTGCTGCTCTGAAGCGGTGGTGACTTCTTCCGACGTTTTCATACAATTCAATATCAGTTTTCCCTCCCAGTGGGGAAATGCTTCTTTACTTCTGCCAAGTTAGCGCAACCTTTATGGCACAGGTGGTATTACATTGTTTTGTAACGGCAGGGTCACTGCTTCAAGTCCCATTTGGCCCACTCACAGCCTGGTCCCTGATTTGTTGGTGCTCTCGCCAACTCCATTGCTCATTGTCAAGCCAAAATAATGAGTTGACAAGGATTTGACATAATAGCACAAACAGACTAGCACTCCGGCTAGCCCCCTCAAATGCAACAGCAGTGGAATAAACTTGTAATGATGGGAAATTGATTCCTGTCCTTCAGACCTGGTAAAGGGATTCCTGACTCAGCCTGCCCCCTGTGGGTGTGTGTTGGCTGGGGAGCAGGAGCTGTTTTCCCCCTGGAGGAGCCAAGGCCATTTGTTCAATGTGGGTGATGTTCTCGGTGTGGAATGTCATTTCTGAATGGCCTTTTGTCTTCTCCCTCCACTGGGATGTTTATTGAATGGTGTCCTTATGTTTGGCAACTGATCTGTTCAGTATGTGATGAAGTACATCTTTATTAGACCTTTACATTGACCTTTAGAACAAAACCGTGAAACAGAACATGTAGTGTGTGTGTGTGTGTGTGTATTTATTACCTGTTGAAGTACAGGTGCATCTATCATGTCTGTAGTAAAGGCTCTGCTGACACCTTGTGGCTTGAACGGGTTACAACATCTTGGAGTCTCCTAGATCCTGCTCAATGTACCACAAGATACCCAACATAGTCAAATACCCCCACCTCGTGGTGATGACTTAGATCACAAGTAAACACAGTTCACTTTCATAGCAGCAAGGCATTTTTATATTAGAAGGAAAATAACCGTCTTTGTCACCACCACTAGTGTGTACTAAATCAAATCAACTTGTATTGACCACATGCACCGAATACAACGGGTGCAGACTTCACGGTGAAATGCTTGCTTACGAGCCTTTCCCAACAATGCAGATAATAATACAAAATGAAATACTAACTAACACGAGGAATCAAATAAAATACACTAGAATGGAGCTATACCAGTGGTGGTCTGTCGTTTAAGATGAGGGAGAACAATTTTCTTTTCTTCATGAGTATGGCCTTATTTCTATTACAGCATATTGGATGACTGTCATTCATATTCCATTCACCCAGTTCAATGTAACAGCGATAGGTTCAGGCTACTACATGATACAAACATTTCCCCTACACCCATCATGAGGTTGCTACAACCTAGCCTATGAATGAAAGTTTACAACATAGGTGCACACAGGTCGAGAGAAAACATTTGAGGTGACAAGACAGTGACACATGGACAGACAGTGACACATTCAATACCGCCTTGCACACTCTTGCCTGCATCTAGCTGAGACAGGGTGTAAACATTCGTCCAACAGTTGCAAAAGAGAGTTTCCATTGGACAAATTCAGGTGAGTTCATCGCCGTTTCATTCCGTTTGCTTCTGTTTATGAAAGGTTTTTCAACAGAATCGGTGGAATGAATACACCCCTGATCACAAGTAAACACAGTTCACTTTCATAGTTAAGTTGTATTTCTACTCGTATCTATTGTATCTATCTATCTTCTCACCTTTTCCCTTCGCCAGTGGACTTCAACGCATAACAAATCAGCTATATGTGACCAGGCAAAAAAAACTTTCCAAACCAAACCATATCACATCTGATACACATAGCCTACATCGTTGTCACTATATTAACTAAAGTAACATCCTAGTCAATATAGCTAATAGAACTAATGTGTTAGTAAACCCACTACAATCACGCAGTAAAGTTACAGTGTACAGTCAGTAAGCAGTTACACCGATGGGGCCCTGGTGGCAATAAATTAGTAAAACCAAAGCTTACCTTGACTTGGAAGAGTTCCAATGTTGTGTTGGATAGTGATAGCCAGCTAGCTAACATAGCATCATTCTGTTTGAGCAGGGTGTTTGAGTAGGCTAAATTAGCTAGCTGCATTTGCTAACTAAGTAAGTGAAACTGAAAGTGAAAGAAAATTACGAAATCTCTCTTGCTTCTCCTTCATTTTGGAAGAAATTAATTTGTTCAAAACTGTTCAACTATTGTCTTTTCTCTCTCTATGAGTCAACTACTCACCACATTTTATGCACTGCAGTGCTAGCTAGCTGTAGCTTATGCTTTCAGTACTAGATCAATTCTCTGATCCTTTGATTGGTTGGACAACATGTCAGTTCATGCTGCAAGAGCTCTGATAGGCTGGAGGACGTCCTCCGGAAATGGTCATAATTACTGTGTATGTCTATGGAAGGGGGTGAGAACCATTAGCCTCCTAGGTTTTGTATTGAAGTCAATGTACCCAGAGGAGGACAGAAGCTAGCTGTCGTCCGGCTACACCATGGTGCTACCCTACAGAGTGCTGTTGAGGCTACTGTAGACCTTCATTGCGAAACAGTGTTTTTTTTGTGTTTTTTTGGTGACGTGGTTATATTTAGCATAGGTTTATCTAAAAAGGATGACTTTTTAAATGTTTAAAAATATACAGTGGGGAGAACAAGTATTTGATACACTGCCAATTTTGCAGGTTTTCCTACTTACAAAGCATGTAGAGGTCTGTCATTTTTATCATAGGTACACTTCAACTGTGAGAGACGGAATCTAAAACAAAAATCCAGAAAATCACATTGTATGATTTTTAAGTAATTAATTTGCATTTTATTGCATGACATAAGTATTTGATCACCTACCAACCAGTAAGAATTCCGGCTCTCACAGACCTGTTAGTTTTTCTTTAAGAAGCCCTCCTGTTCTCCACTCATTACCTGTATTAACTGCACCTGTTTGAACTCGTTACCTGTATAAAAGACACCTGTCCACACACTCAATCAAACAGACTCCAACCTCTCCACAATGGCCAAGACCAGAGAGCTGTGTAAGGACATCAGGGATAAATTGTAGACCTGTACAAGGCTGGGATGGGCTACAGGACAATAGGCAAGCAGCTTGGTGAGAAGGCAACAACTGTTGGCACAATTATTAGAAAATGGAAGAAGTTCAAGATGACGGTCAATCACCCTCGGTCTGGGGCTCCATGCAAGATCTCACCTCGTGGGGCATCAATGATCATGAGGAATGTGAGGCATCAGCCCAGAACTACACGGCAGGACCTGGTCAATGACCTGAAGAGAGCTGGGACCACAGTCTCAAAGAAAACCATTAGTAACACACTACGCCGTCATGGATTAAAATCCTGCAGCGCACGCAAGGTCCCCCTGCTCAAGCCAGCGCATGTCCAGGCCCGTCTGAAGTTTGCCAATGACCATCTGGATGATCCAGAGGAGGAATGGGAGAAGGTCATGTGGTCTGATGAGACAAAAATAGAGCTTTTTGCTCTAAACTCCACTCGCCGTGTTTGGAGGAATAGAAGGATGAGTACAACCCCAAGAACACCATCCCAACCGTGAAGCATGGAGGTGGAAACATCATTCTTTGGGGATGCTTTTCTGCAAAGGGGACAGGACGACTGCACCGTATTGAGGGGAGGATGGATGGGGCCATGTATCGCGAGATCTTGACCAACAACCTCGTTCCCTCAGTAAGAGCATTGAAGATGGGTCGTGGCTGGGTCTTCCAGCATGACAACGACCCGAAACACACAGCCAGGGCAACTAAGGAGTGGCTCCGTAAGAAGCATCTCAAGGTCCTGGAGTGGCCTAGCCAGTCTCCAGACCTGAACCCAATAGAAAATCTTTGGAGGGAGCCGAAAGTCCGTATTGCCCAGCGACAGCCCCGAAACCTGAAGGATCTGGAGAAGGTCTGTATGGAGGAGTGGGCCAAAATCCCTGCTGCAGTGTGTGCAAACCTGGTCAAGAACTACAGGAAACGTATGATCTCTGTAATTGCAAACTAAGGTTTCTGTACCAAATATTCAGTTCTGCTTTTCTGATGTATCAAATACTTATGTCATGCAATAAAATGCAAATTAATTACTTAAAAATCATACAATGTGATTTTCTGGATTTTTGTTTTAGATTCCTTCTCTCACAGTTGAAGTGTACCTATGATAAAAATTACAGACCTCTACATGCTTTGTAAGTAGGAAAACCTGCAAAATCGTCAGTGTATCAAATACTTGTTCTCCCCACTGTAAATTTTTTTAAATTCACTGAGGAGGATGGTCCTCCCCTTCCTCCTCTGAGGAGCATCCACTTTTCTACAGTCGGAAGTTTACATACACTTAGGTTGGAGTCATTAAAACTCGTTTTTCAACCACTCCACTAATTTCTTGTTAACAAACTATAGTTTTGGCAAGCCGGTTAGGACATCTACTCTGTGCATGACACAAGTCATTTTTCCAACAATTGTTTACAGACAGATTATTTCACTTTAATTCAATGTATCACAATTCCAGTGGGTCATAAGTTTACATACACTAAGTTGACTGTGCCTTTAAACAGCTTGGAAAATTCCAGAAAATGATGTCATGGCTTTAGAAGCTTCTGATGGGCTAATTGACATAATTTCAGTCAATTGGAGGTGTACCTGTGGATGTATTTCAAGGCCTACCTTCAAGCTCAGTGCCTCTTTGCTTGACATAATGGGAAAATCAAAAGAAATCAGCCAAGACCACAGAAAAACAATTGTAGACCTCCACAAGTCTGGTTCATCCCTGGGAGCAATTTCCAAACACCTGAAGGTACCCCGTTCATCTGTACAAACAATAGTACGAAAGTATAAACACCATGGGACCACGCAGTCATCATACCGTTCAGGAAGGAGACGCGTTCAGACTCCTAGAGATTAATGTTCTTTGGTGCGAAAAGTGCAAATCAATCCCAGAACAACAGCAAAGGACCTTGTGAAGATGCTGGAGGAAACAGGTACAAAGGTATCTATATCCACTGTGAAACGAGTCCTATATCGACATAACCTAAAAGGCCGCTCAGCAAGGAAGAAAACACTGCTCCTAAACTGCCATAAAAAACTGCACATGGGGACAAAGATTGTACTTTTGGAGAAATGTCCTCTGGTCTGATGAAACAAAAATAGAACTGTTTGGCCATAATGACCATTGTTATGCTTGGAGGAAAAAGGGGGAGGCTTGCAAGCCTTTAACTTCCTGACATTAGTTAGGAAGTTAAAGCTTGGTCGCAAATGGGTCTTCCAAATGGACAACGACCCCAAGCATACTTCCAAAGTTGTGGCAAAATGGCTTAAGGAAAACAAAGTCAAGGTATTGGAGTGGCCGTCACAAAACCCTGACCTCAATCCCATAGAAAATTTGTGGGCAGAACTGAAAAATTGTGTGCGAGCAAGGAGGCCTACAAACCTGACTCAGTTACACCAGCTCTGTCAGGAGGAATGGGCCACAATTCACCCAACTTATTGTGGGACGCTTGTGGAAGGCTACCTGACACGTTTGACCCAAGTTAAACAATTTAAAAGCAATCCTACAAAATACTAATTGAGTGGATGTAAACTTCTGACCCACTGGGAATGTGATGAAAGAAATAAAAGCTGAAATAAATAATTCTCTCTACTATTATTCTGACATTTCACATTCTTAAAATAAAGTGGTGATCCTAACTGACCTACGACAGGGAATTTTTACTAGGAAAAACTGAGTTTAAATGTATTTGGCTAAGGTGTATGTAAACTTCCGACTTCAACTGTATATACAGGGACTACCAGTACCACATCAATGTGTAGAGGTACTTGAGGTAGATATGTACATGAAGGCAGGGTAAAGTGACTAGGCATCAGGATAGATAATAATAAGGTATTTGAGGTAGATATGTACATGAAGGCAGGGTAAAGTGACTAGGCATCAGGATAGATAATAATAAGGTATTTGAGGTAGATATGTACATGAAGGCAGGGTAAAGTGACTAGGCATCAGGATAGATAATAATAAGGTACTTGAGGTAGATATGTACATGAAGGCAGGGTAAAGTGACTAGGCATCAGGATAGATAATAATAAGGTATTTGAGGTAGATATGTACATGAAGGCAGGGTAAAGTGACTAGGCATCAGGATAGATAATAATAAGGTATTTGAGGTAGATATGTACATGAAGGCAGGGTGAAGTGACTAGGCATCAGGATAGATAATAATAAGGTATTTGAGGTAGATATGTACATGAAGGCAGGGTAAAGTGACTAGGCATCAGGATAGATAATAAGGTATTTAACGTAGATATGTACATGAAGGCAGGGTAAAGTGACTAGGCATCAGGATAGATAATAATAAGGTATTTGAGGTAGATATGTACATGAAGGCAGGGTAAAGTGACTAGGCATCAGGATAGATGATAATAATAAGGTATTTGAGGTAGATATGTACATGAAGGCAGGGTAAAGTGACTAGGCATCAGAATAGATGATAATAATAAGGTATTTGAGGTAGATATGTACATGAAGGCAGGGTAAAGTGACTAGGCATCAGGATAGATGATAATAATAAGGTATTTGAGGTAGATATGTACATGAAGGCAGGGTAAAGTGACTAGGTAACAGGATAGATCATAATAAGGTATTTGAGGTAGATATGTACATGAAGGCAGGGTAAAGTGACTAGGTAACAGGATAGATCATAATAAGGTATTTGAGGTAGATATGTACATGAAGTCAGGGTAAAGTGACTAGGTAACAGGATAGATCATAATAAGGTATTTGAGGTAGATATGTACATGAAGGCAGGGTAAAGTGACTAGGCATCAGAATAGATAATAAGAGTAAAATAAAGAACAGAGTAGCAGCAGCATGAATGTAAAAGTGTGTGTGTTTTGTCGGTATGCTTGTGTGTGTGTTGTGTGAGGGATGTGTGTGGGAGTGACAGTGTTGTGTGTGTGTGTATGGTGTGTATATAAAGTCTAGTGTAGATAATAGAGTCTGTGTAGATAATTTGGGTTCCATTCATTGACTATTTAGCAGTCTGGCTATTTAACAGTCTTATGGCTTGGGGGGAGAAGCTGTCTCGGAGCCTGTTGGTCTGAGGGCCGATGCTCCGGTACTGTTTGCCGTGCGGTAGCAGAGATAACAGTCTATGGCTTGGGTGGTTGGAGTCTTTGACAATTTTTAGGGCCTTCCTCTGACACCGCCTGATATAGAGGTCCTGGATGGCAGGGAGCTCGGCCCCAGTAATGTAAAGTACATTGGTGTCCGCACCATCCTTTGTAGTGCTTTTCAGTCAAGGGCCATGCAATTACCATATCAAGCGTTAATGCAGCCAGTCAAGATGCTCTCGATGGTGCAGCTGTAGAACCTTTTGAGGATCTGAGGGCCCATGCCAAATCTTTTCAGCCTCCCGAGGGGGAAGAGGCGCTGGCGTGCCCTCTTCACAACTTTGCGTGTTTGTGTAGACAATGTTAAGTCCTTAGTGATCTGGCACTCTACACCACCTGGTGAGATATTTCGGATTGTGTTTACTGTTATTGTAGAACTTTATAGTGAAGAAATGCATTATCGAAAGTTAGAAACGGCCAATTTTGAAGATTTTACGCTCGCTTGTTTGCATGCTTGCACAGGTACGCACGCTCTCATGCGCACACACACACACACACACACACACACACACACACACACACACACACACACACACACACACACACACACACATTTGAGTTCAGATGGCTACTGCCTAATTCCAAATCTTACCCCTAGAGTCGGTTCTGGGGCCTCCCCTGGGTGCACATTTTGGTTTTGCCCTAGCACTACACAGCTGATTCAAATAATTAACTCATCATCAAGCTTTGATTATTTGAATCAGCTGTGTAGGGCCCCTTGGGGTCCCCAGGACCGAGTTTGGGAAACGCTACCCTAGAGCCACCTGAAATAGTTCTGAAATGACTTGACAGGATATAAGCAGTATGGTACAAACTCCTTGTCTCCTGATAGGTTAGAAATGGAGCAGGAAGTGCTAGAGTTGGTCATAGAGTACTGCAGGGAAGAGGTTATGCTCCCGTTGACCACCAGGTGGAAGCAACGCTCAGTGCATGAAGTGCCCAGGGTTAAAGAATCAGAGAGGACTGGGATTTGTGGGTTACAAATCGAATTTTATTCGGCACATGTTTCGTAAATAACAGGTGTAGACTAACTCTGAAATGGTTACTTAAGGCCCTTCCCAAAGATGCAGAGAGGGAAAAAATGAGAGATAATAGAAATATCGAGAAATTATAACACAAGGAATAAATACACAATGAGTAACGATAACACTTGGCTATATACCCAGGGTACCAGTACCGAGTCGATGGACAGGGGTACAAGGTAATTGAGGTATATATGTACATATAGGTAGGGATAAAGTGATTGGGCAACAGGATAAACAAACTATAACAACAGCTCATGTGATGAGTTCAAAGAGTTAGTGCATAAAGGGTCAATGCAGTCCCAGCCAAAACAGTCTTCTTATTACCCAACTTACAGACTCCAGCATTGCCAGATACAGACACAGATATAGTTCTATTTAGATACTAACTCTTATGAACAGCAAGAGGAACAATCCCAAAAGTATGGAGTTGTCTGCATCGTTTGCAACACAACCAGTTTTTGATCAAAACCAGACAACAGCTGTAACACCCAAAAACCATGCTGCACTAATTCATCATCACCACTCGCCTTTATGAACGACTCCCTCCCCCTCCCCTATCTGATTATAGCCTATATCCGAGACGGGGCTGTTTATATAAGGTGTTATTCCTGCGGTGTCACACACAACTCATCATGTCCTGACAGCCAGTTCATTAAAGCATTAACAATGCCTGATTGACTGGAGAGAAACCGCCAGTGTAGTAAATCACCCAGGTGAGCCTTGACACATGTTTGTGTCCTTACGCAGAATGCTTCGCTACCAAACGTGTTCCCACAGTGCCTCTTGCTCTGGGGGGGGGGGGAGGTTTATTTTTTAAACATTTTTACAGACTGATGATGCATGTTGTTGTTTGAGTTTGGTCGTTTGTTGGCAGTTATGTTGCTGTATGCTCGTAAAGTTTTTTCCTGCTGATATCCCAGTATCAGTCTCTTTTCAATGACTGTTTGTGAGTCCTCTGCTAGCGTAGGAAGTTGTGTGTTTTTGAATCCCTCCACTGTGTTGTGATATTCTCAGGCTTCCATCATCTGTTGAACCAGGTCCTGTTTATGGGAACCACTAAGCACTTCTATTATCCCCCCCCCCCCCCCCCCCATCTTATTCTCCTCTCTTTCCTTTCCTGCTCTATCTCTCTACCCCCTCCATCTCCTTCCCGCTCCTACTATATCGTTCTCACTCCTCTCCTCTCTCATGTCCTCCCCAGGGGATCTCTGGTCTTCTCTCTAGCCAAGTGGAACTGTCTCTGGCCCGCACCCAGCAGCTGTTCTCCATTGAGACACACAGAGTTAACCCCCTACTCCCTCCCTCCCTGCCTCCCTCCCCCAGAATTAAAGAGAAAAGAGAGGGGGGAGAAACTCAGTAAAAGATGTTTCTGATTGAGAAGTGCACGTTATTAACCCCCTCTTCCTTCCAAAACAAAAGCACCAGCTCCGCATGTGTGACAGAGGGAGAGAAGTGTGTGTGTGTGTGTTCGGTGTTTGTGCACGTGCGTGTGTGGAGTAGTCTCCGTGTTTCTCTTTGGAGATTAGCTAGGGAAGCTGAAAGTACTGAATTGAGAGTTTACCGCCATATTTCTTGAGGAGCAGATTGATTGGTTTTGCCTGGGGTTCATCCAGATTGATTGGTTTTGCCTGGGGTTCATCCAGATTGATGAACCCCAGTTGTTCTGCATACCGAATCCATAGTGTAATCCTTAGGGGAAGTTGGGTTAGCTTTACCCCTCTTGATAATTGTATGAGCTAATGATTGATGCTCAGCACACCCGCTTCTTTTATACACAATTAAAAAAGTTCTCAGAAGAACAACACAAAACCGAGTCTCCCCTCCGCCCTTCTCTCCCCTCCCCTCACCCACAAAACACACTCCTCGTCAGGAAGCAACACCTCCTAATTGGGATGGATGGACCTCATTATGTAACGTAAAGACAGAGAGAACAGAGAGGGAACCAGAATAACACATAGTGCTAGAAAAACAAACAATAAAAGGAACACTCTTCATTTCTTTCCACTTCTGAGACACCCAAGGCCGACCCGGCTCTAAGTGGGTAGCTAGAGAGTGTGCAGTCTCTCTCTCTCTCTGTCTCTCTCTGTCTCTCTCTCTCTGTCTCTCTGTCTCTCTCTCTGTGTCTCTCTCTCTCTCTCTCTCTCTCTCTCTCTCTCTCTCTCTCTCTCTCTCTCTCTCTCTCTCTCTCTCTCTCTCTCTCTCTCTCTCTCTCTCTCTCTCTCTCTCTCTCTCTCTCTCTCTCTCTCTCTCTCTCTCTCTCTCTCTCTCTCTCTCTCTCTCTCTCTCTCTCTCTCTCTCTCTCTCTCTCTCTCTCTCTCTCTCTCTCTCTCTCTCTCTCTCTCTCTCTCTCTCTCTCTCTCTCTCTCTCTCTCTCTCTTTCTCTCTTTCTCTCTCTCTGTCTCCCTCTCTTTCTCTCTGCCTCTAACTCTCTCTTAAATGTTTCGGTGGTTCTGAGCATGAACAGAACACTTTCTCCTCTCTCTTCAATTTGTTTAAAGAGAGAGTGGCCCTCGGGATAGACTTGTGGCCCTAATGACCATTTCTTTTTGGGGCCCTGGCCCCCACTTTAAGAGCTGGCCCCTCATAGCTAATTGTCCCCGTCCTCATGTACCTGCCTAATGATGTCCTCTTGATGTCTTAATGATGTCCTCAATGTTCAAATATTAATAATAAGGAAAATAATGCATGTTAGTGATGAAGTGTTTCCCTCAGACCTCAAAGCGGGCTACATAGAGTAAGAAAGCAGCATCTTTGATGTTCTCCCCTCTTTTCTTCTTCCTTTAGTGTCTTCTCGGGAGCTTTTACAATGCTCTGTTTTCTTCCTCCCGCTTTGTGCTGAGAGTATCTGTGGTTTGCTGTGATTTTCTTCCCTGGGCCTGTGTGGTCTGTGTGTCTATTCAAAGGGTTAACATCGCCGTCGATTGGTGACCTCGTTCTTCTTTTCTGCATGGTACACTCTGTATTCATATCATACTGAGAACAATACAAATTATGCCCTGGCTTCGGAGAGAGTTGAGCGGAGTGCACCCCCCCTCTCCTCCACCCCACCGCCACCCCTCCGCCTGTTCGCTGGATTCCTGACGAAGCGTGTGAGAGGAATTTGGGTGGTTTACGTTCTTATACTCTGTACTATCCACCAAACTGTGCAAAGTCCTACACACAAGGCTATCATTTAGATGGATCTGTTAGGCTGTACAACATTAACCTGGTTTGTGTGTATCTACGTGTGTGTGTGTGTGTGTGTGTGTGTGTGTGTGTGTGTGTGTGTGTGTGTGTGTGTGTGTGTGTGTGGTGCCTTTTTCATGGAGCTGGCTGCTGCTATAGTTTTTTGGACCAGTTAAAGTTTGTGATAGACGCACGCCTGTGTAGCGAAGTCCAACATTCCTTTATACTCTCCTGCAGTTTATGGCTTTGGGGCAGAATGTTAAAATAATCATCATTTTGCACATTGCTGCATTTCTTAGCACTGTTAAACCGCTATAGGGCCTGTGCTTTATGCCAGTGAAAGGATCTGCAGATCTGTGTGTACGGGGATCAGAGAGCTGAACCCTTCTCTCATGACCAAGCAACCAAGCTGAGATGCCATGTCGACACGTAGTTCCCTAACCCACTACAACCACACACACACACACGCACGAGCACACACACTTTGCTTTAGTAATACACATATTTAGATTTCTACCAGAGAGTGTAAGCCAAAGACATAGCTAAGTAACTAATGTGTCACTGCGTTCCTGATCCAGTCTGGGCTCGCAACCGGCATTGTTGGCGTTGGAGCGCGATAATTCACAGCTCTAAGTGAGATTGTCCTCCTCACACTTATGCTCACAGCAGTTCTGATTAATTACTCTTTCCTGTTCACCTAGAAAGCCCAGCGTCTTGGTTGGGCTGTGAGAAAGAGACGTTTTGCTGGTCCTCAGGAGTTGGCGCATGGGTTCCAGGGACCCCTCTGAAGTAGAAGTAATGACGTCAGCTCACCTTTTCTTTCCTCTTGCAATGTCAGTGTGGCTACTCAGGCCTCAGTTCACTACGTAAGCCCTGTCGCTGCCGCGTCCTGTACAGACCCACAGGTCTTCATGTTGCTGCTGTCAACCCCTGCCTCATTGATATGCCCAGTCATGGAGACTCGGGTTACTATGGTAAAGTGTTGGCACAGGATGTGGCCCAGGATTGGTCTGAATGAGAGGCATGCTGATTGCTCAGCTCTGTTCTGTTCTTGTCTGCTCTGTTTGGATGCAAATTACCCAGCCTGCCTCTCTGCACAAATGATCCCTATGGAATGACTTCTGCAGGCCAAGAAGAGAGGGATATCAGAGGCAGAGAGGAGGGGAAGAGGAAAGAGAGGTCTGCAAATAGACATTAGGATGGGGGTAGTGGATGAATCCACTGCAATCTACCCTGTCTGCAGAACTAGTGTGCCATGGTTTACTAGATAGCAAGTGCCTGAGTACAGTTGGCTGGCTCAGACAAGACTTCTGATGCCAGTGTCAAATGGGCTCCCCTTTGAACCCTTGTGCCATATGTAAAACCCTGAACAATTCTGTCATTGTCGAGGGAGAGGAAGTGCCTCTCACCTGATCCAGTGTACAGTTTTCCGTGTAATCTGCGGGTAGGCCAAAGGCATGCTTAAATAAACAGACAGAATAGTTACCTGCCTGTACAGATCTGTCTGTCTCTCTGTCTGTCAGAGAAGGTCTGGATCTCAGCCTTATCTCCCCAACCTCAGTTGGAATTCCCCTGGAACTTGAGCACATTGATTTAACACCTAATGGCATTAAAGGGCAACTGTGGTAAAAGAAAAACAAACCGGAATGGAATACACCTTGGTTTAGGGTGTGTGTGTGTGTGTCTGTGTGTGTGTGTCTGTGTGTGTCTGTGTCTGTGTCTGTGTCTGTGTCTGTGTGTTTTGTTTTCTTTGTTTGTGTGTGTGTGTTTGTGAATTATTGTTTTAATTTCCAATTAAAGCTGGGCTGTAACTTTTTATCGAAATCCTAACCTCAATATCAGAACTAAGTGTTTAGTGGGACAATCAGTCAATCAAGTTCTTACAGTGTGTGCTACTTGATTTCACAATGCTTAGATAACGTGTGTGTGTGTGTGTGTGTGTGTGTGTGTGTGTGTGTGTGTGTGTGTGTGTGTGTGTGTGTGTGTGTGTGTGTGTGTGTGTGTGTGTGTGTGTGTGTGTGTGTGTGTGTGTGTGTGTGTGTGTGTGTAACAAGGGAAAGGCCCTGTGTGTTGGACGATGGAGAGAGCTATAATGGAATGTTCCCACCCCGTAGGTAGAGATAAATTGCTGTTTATGTTTCCGCGTTGTCTGACAGAAATAATGTTCCTGTGTTTACGTTTTGGGCCAGAGGCTCCCCTGCAGAACACAGTGTACATGTTGGAACAGAGAAAACTGAGGCGGTTAAATTTATCCCTGCTCACGTCTCCTCAACAAGGTTTATTAAGGCCAACCTGCATTGCATTTTTCACCAGTACCAATTCAGGTCTAGTTGTCTTGATATCAATGTTCTGGTTTTGTGCGTTGAAGACAGTCACTCGCCTGATCCTTGAATAGATAATAAGGCCGTATAACATGCTGTCAGTCATTTTCTGCTGCGACTCAGGACACGGTTAAGTTGAAGAGAGCGCAGCTAGAACTTCCATTCGATTGCATGACAGATCTGTCCTGTTGCTCTTCAGAAATCTCATTTCCTCATCAGCCGTGTCATGGAGCTGCTGAGTGGGAAGCTACAGGGGGTCTCTTTAATCTGTAGCTCTGTACTGGGGTGTACCTCCGCTCCCCGCTGCCCTGGGGGACCCCCGTGTCCGCCCCTCGCTGCCCCCCCCAAATCCTCCAAAACCCCCTAACCCCCCCTTCGCCTCCCCTAGGAGTCTGTATTGAGCTGGAGAGGAAATAGACCACAGTGGGACAGTAGTGGGGAATATCTGAAATGGTAGACGCACACACACACACACACAAACACACACACACACACACACACACACACACACACACACACACACACACACACACACTAAAGAGCGAAATCAAACCTCGCGCACCGCAGAACTTCCCAGATGTCCTGGTTTAGATATTTTTGACACCACAACCAAGATCACAGGAAGTGACCTGGCAAGACAACAACACTTCATTTTAGTTTGTTTCATAGTTGTTTGTTATTTCAAACTCCACCCATGTATGTGCTTCCAGTACTTGGTACGATGCTCAGCTTTATTTGTGGTGGGTAACATGGTCTTAATTGGGTTATCATGGATTATAGGCATCGTGGTTTTCATTTGATGTTAATCAACTCCTTCCACTTTCACACCACAGTGCATCATTTGCCATTTAAAATCATTGAAAGCTGAACATAAACCATGTGTTTTATAATGGAATTATAGTGCCTTCTACCACACCCACAGCCAATTAAAATCTCACCCGACCTATAAAAATGCATAGTATTTATATTACCTATTCATAATACGTTACACTTAGGTGGGTCATAGAGAATGCTATTTTTGACGGTAGGTCAGTGTATCATAGTTGGGCTACACCGTGATCAGTACACCTACCGAGTGATCAGACCATCAGAGGGGGAACAGATGATGGGGGGAACAGGCGGAAGAAGACATGTGGAGATGCTGCCATCGTTGCCACCCCATGGGGTCATCTCTCTCCAGCCGGAGAAGCTTCTCTCTCTGATCACAACCCTGTTTTCCTTGGACACACTCTAAAGGCTTTCTGTCACATATCACATCTACCCCGTCTATTTCTGTAACTGAACAGATGTTGAAGAAAGCATCCCTTTATCCCGTTACCGGGCCTAGAATGGTATCAGAAATGCAGAAGCTGCCTTTGATCTTGTGTTATTCCTTTCCTGAGTTTTCACACAATGGGATGAACTAGGTTGTCATGCAGATGAAGTTAAAACATTTGTTGACTTCAAAAATTGCCCAAATGAAGAAGGCATTATTTAACCTTGAGAATGGGATATGTCTTTAAACGTCAGTATTAACTTCCTGCCTTGTAATGCCGCCTCAAAAGGCAACATCCTAGTCAATTGTTTTTGTTGTTTTTAATGGAAGTTCTGCACATCATGTCACATGAGGACAGTCGTTTACTGGGTTAAGGAAATTGAGTCTATGTCTATTTTTAGTGTGAAACCTTTACTTAGATCAGGAGGAGGGGTGTTTTCATTGTGTCATGTGGCTGTTCCAGCCAAAGTGGGCTAAAAATAGACTCATAACATATCCACTGGTGTTACACAACTGGTTAAAACGAGAGACTTTGGCATTGTTACTGAGCAGCAGCGTGTGTATGTGCGTTCGTGAAACTTTGACCCATGACTCAGTTGTTAAAGAGTGCCACATCCAGACAAGGGGTTTGGAATCAGCTTTCGTGTTTGACGTCAGGAAGGGGGGAATGAGGGAACGGAGGAGGAAAGGGCAAGAGGCCTGGGAGTCTGTGACACACCTTTCCCATGGAGTGAGCCAAACAGAGGATGGAAAGAGATCCATATCCCTCTCTCTCTTTCTCACACAAACGTACGCACGCTTCCACGCGCACAAGGACACGTGTCTCGCTGAAATCTCTGTACAAACATGGGACTTTTACCTACTTGGCCCATTTAGCAGATTCTAAACTGGATCTCAACATGGGGGCGTGAACGTGTGCAGTCTGATGACTTCAGGGAAAATCTCATGTTGGCCTGCAGAATCAGTGAGTGAATCTATTCAGATCAGTGGTCCTGAAGTAAAGGAGACAAGGAAAGAGGACATTTCAGTGTGTTTTCATACATCATTGGTTAAGGCCTGTGGTGGTGCAGTAGTTGTGATGGGGGCAGGCATGGCAGGATTGGGTCTTACAGCCTGTCAGGCAGAGAACAAAGACCTAGAGGTGGATTGTAGCTTCAGATTTGTTATCTAGATTGGATCAGAACTTGGTGTTTCAGGAGGGATGTTCTACCTGGGGAAGAGGATGTCCATCGCCTAGTTTCTGGGTGTGTGAGCTCGGGCTCAGGGAGAAAACGTGCTGTGTGTGTGTGTGTGTGTGTGTGTGTGTGTGTGTGTGTGTGTGTGTGTGTGTGTGTGTGTGTGTGTGTGTGTGTGTGTGTGTGTGTGCTTCCCTGGCTCGGACGAGCCCATATGTTTTCCCTGTACGACATCAAAGGAACACAAAGCTGGTTAAAGTAAATGAAGCGCACAGTGAGAGTGACTAGGGGCTAAGTATCCGTAACTCTATATTGTCTGGTCCTACAGATATGAATATACCTCTGCTCTGTCAGCTAAACTGAAGAGGCTGGCACCAAATGAGGATATCAACCTGTATTTGGATACAGCACAGTATGTGTGCAGGATTACTAAATCCAAGTGTTGGTTAGGGGATCGCTGCAACTGGTGACTTTGCCACACACCACACACACACACACACACACACACACACACACACACACACACACACACACACACACACACACACACACACACACACACACACACACACACACACACACACACACACACACACACACACACACACACACACACACACAAATAGACACACACACACACACAAATAGACACACACACACACAAATAGACACACACACACACAAATAGACACACACACACACAAATAGACACACACACACACAAATAGACACACAATCACAGAGGGCTCTTTCATAGAGGCAACCATATACCAGCAGCTCACATTCCCCTCTTCATCACCACCCTCTTTGATAACTAGTGGAAGATATCACATATACTTCCCTCTCCCAGGATAAAAGCCTCAACATGTCTCCCCCCCCCCCCCCTCTCTCTCTCTCTCTCTCTGTCTCTCTCTCTTTCTCATTCTCTCTCTTTCTCTCTCTCTTCCCCTCTCTCTCTCACTTGCTCGCTCGCTCTCTCTCTCTTTCATCTCTTTCTTCTCCTGGAGCGTGGGCGCTTGTTCTCCGACAGGCCAGCGACATCAACAGCAGCCATGGCAACAGGCCAGACAGAGGAACCGATTGGTCCGAGATTAAAAACCACACAGGAAGTTTTGCTGTTTGCCGTGACCTGATTTGAGGTGAAGTGAAAGACAACAACCTCTTTGTGTGGCTCTCTCCTGCTGAAGTTTTCCACCTAACCAGTTCTCAGTCTCACATGGGGTTTGTTCTGCAGTGCCTTGTTGAAGGTCTGACTCAAAGGATTATGAAGGATAATCAGCCCATCTAGTGTGACGTGTTCTGTCTGAATACAACCTTCCCACCGTCATGTTAGTTCATTAGTTTACCTACAACGGAGGTTCAGCTCACTGTAATGCACACGACTGTTCAAAAGTTTGGGGTCACTTAGAAATGTCCTTGTTTTTGAAAGAAAAGCACATTTTTTACAATTTAAAATAACATCAAATTGATCAGAAACACAGTGTAGACATTATTAATGTTGTAAATGACTATTGTAGCAGGAAACGGATGATTTATAATGGAATATCTACGTAGGCGTACGGAGGCCTATTATCAGCAACCATCACTCCTGTGATGGAGATAGCTAATCCAAGTTTATCATTTTAAAAGGACATTTCTAAGTGACCCCAAACTTCTGAACGGCAGTGTACATACAGGTGTGTGAATATATAGTAGGTTGCAGAGACTGAGCTCATTTGAATGAACAATGGCATGAACAACCATGCCCTGTGGAGGAACAGAGGAATTAAGGAGGGGGGTTTGGAGTAGCAGGCTTGGCATGGTTCTGCCCTGCTCCTCTGTCTGTGACTGGTTTGGGCTTGTGGGCTCAGCACAGAGGTGCCTACGTGACGAACACTCTGATTGGCTAATGCAGGTGAGGGCATGACAGTGTATGTGTGCCTGCAGGCATGGGCTAGTTCCACACCTGAGCACAATTACAATTATGCATTAATCAAAGACACCTGATGAAGCATTCACTCACTGTCTCTCTCATACAGTATTTGTCTGCAGCTGGTACATACAACAAACCATGGGTCTGGGTTTGGAGAGGGGAGTCAGTCAGCGTCTTCAAGGAAAATTCCACCCCAAAACTATCTTTTGGTATTTGCTACAGTAGTCCATTGTTGATATAGTCTCAAAATATTTTGCATGTCAGCAATCAAGTTTTCAAGATATATAACTTTCAAAATACAGCGGGTATGATGCAGTTGGTCTATCCACATGTCTGTACACCAAGTATAAACCATCCTGAACTCAGAACCTAATCACCCAGCTTGGGCCTCAGTAATGGAGACTTTACTAGATACAGTAGAAGCCTTTTCAAACTAACAAAATCAAACACACTTCTGAAAGTGGCACCTGGAAACACACTATTTGCCATTGATTGA
This sequence comes from Salvelinus alpinus, assembly GCF_045679555.1. NCBI lineage: Eukaryota > Metazoa > Chordata > Actinopteri > Salmoniformes > Salmonidae > Salvelinus > Salvelinus alpinus. The sequence continues at coordinate 18,931,670 of NC_092088.1, read as the reverse complement.
ATCCCTGCCTTCCTCTCTACCAGTACGCCTGCACATAGTCTGGTCCCAGATCAGTTTGTGCAGTCCTGACAACTCCCATTGTATGCCAAACAGCACGAACAGATCTTGGACCAGGCTACTGGACAAATCTGTGGGCCAGACTGATCTGCTAACCTGATGGTATTAAAGAGCCTCCCCACAGGTAGTTGTCAGGACAATACCCGTCCCTAGTCTAATATGCTCTACAATGCACTCCACAGTTACAGTAGAACCTATTGTTAGAACAGACTTCAAACAGACGTGCTGGCACTGGGAGTGGTGGGCTGAGCAGCATGTCTCAAGGTACAGGAGGGTAGCCGACGGGGGATTTTGGACACTCCCGCAGGGTGAAGCGTCCATCGTAACCCCTACTTAGACAGACGCCCCAAAAATACCTTACCCACAATGCCATGGCCACTTCGACCAATGGTGGCTAAATCTGGAGGCCACAGTGTTTCATCCTTTATCGCAATGCCGGCCGATGTTTAGTTTTATCTCGGTGAGAGAGTTTTAGAGTACGATGACCCCAGGTCTTGTTCTGTAAGCTTCGGATGTTTCTGATCTTGTTGGATGAGGAACGACTTGTGTGAAAAGGAGGCTCGGTGAGAGGCTGCATTCTTAATGGATGTCGACAATATTTCTTTCTTGCTAAGTTGACCATGAGCGTCACCGGGATGTTGTCATGACAACCGTTGAAGCTATGCAGCGTGGGTAGTTCAGTGGAGCATTCCACCCAGAAAGACCAGTGGAGGACAGTTAAAGTTCAGCACACGAGCACACGAGCACACACACACACACACACACACACACACACACACACACACACACACACACACACACACACACACACACACACACACACACACACACACACACACACACACACACTACACCCAGAAACATACACACACTACACCCAGAAACATACACACACTACACCCAGAAACATACACACACTACACCCAGAAACATACACACACTACACCCAGAAACATACACACACTACACCCAGAAACATACACACACTACACCCAGAAACATACACACACAACAATTCATGTGATCTTTGCTCTCTGTTGTGGGAGAGATTTGAGGGCTTCGGGCCATGGTACCAGTGCATTAGCTATGACGTCATCTTATTAAGATTACAACCCCCGTATGCCACTTACTGTACCACACTGTTTTGATTTACCCTTAAGTTCTCTTCACGCTTTGTGTGGGTGGCGAGGAGGAGGGAAAAGGGGAAATCTCACAGCCCTGGTAGATTTCACAGTTGTGTGGTGCTTCAGCAGTCGCTGTCAACGTCTTTGGCTTAGCTTATCATTATGGGTGATTTCACTAATGTTTTCTCCTTTATTACTGTCTGGCTGGGAGATAGATATCGTGGCACAATTAGCGGATAGTTGCTTCCATTAAATCCACTCTAAGTCTTACCCCTTTGAAACCCATGTCTCCGTTATTGTTCTCTTTCTCCACCTCTTTACCTCTCCTACAGGTCTCCTGCCCATCTCTCTTTTCTCTGTAGCCTATTTCTCATCTCTTTCTGTTGCGTAGGATCAGCATGTTGAAATCGCTCTCCTTTTGTTTCCCTGTGTATAATAAGACATTAGTTACAGGGTTGTTATGCTCTCTGGCTTCCACGCCGTCTCAGCCCCCAAAGCCACTGCGGTCTCTCAAAATGTGCTTCCAGCAACAAACAAAAATACTAGCATGACATATTTATCTGTCATATTTATGCCACGGTAATCTCCCATCAGACAGAGCATTTTCAATATGGCGTATTTATCAATCCGAGGCCTAGCGTGGTAGCAAAACAAACATGCCCCTGTGGTCGGCGCTAGAATGTGATCTGGTATGTTTGATATGCTATAGGCCTGTTTATTTGAGCTGAGTAGAGCGCTTGCTCTGAATAAGACGCTAGCTGGTACATGACTCGTCATATTTCTGACCATGAGGACCGGCGGCCATTTTAAGACTGATAGTCTGTTGACCTGCGACTGCGAGGAGGTTCTGGAAGACTAACGGGTAATTACTGGCCCAGTGAGCGCGAGCCCCAAATTATTAATGACAGCTTTACGGCAGATAAAACAATTGCGGCCTTTTGACGTTGTCGTGGAAACGGGTAAACTGAGTGGCGTGTGTAAACAGTATGGTCAGTGTTGTAGATATGATTGGAGAGTGTCACGCCCTGGCCTTAGTTATCTTTGTTTTCTTTATTATTTTAGTTAGGTCAGGGTGTGACATGGGGGATGTTTGTGTGTGTTTGTCTCGTTTAGGGTGGATGTATTGTCTAGTTTTTTTTTGTAGAAGTTCATGGGGTTGTGTTCAGTGTGGGTGTTTATGTAAGTCTATGGTTGCCTAGATTGGTTCTCAATTAGAGACAGCTGTCTATCGTTGTCTCTGATTGGGAGCCATATTTAGGCAGCCATAGTCATTAGGTAGGTTGTGGGTAATTGTCTATGTGTAAGTTGCCAGTGTCTGCACTTATTTGTTTTGTATAGCTTCACGGTCGTCAGTTTGTTGTTTTGTTTAGTTTGTTTTAGTGTTCTTCGTCTTTCTTAAATAAATACAGTATGTATTTATATCACGCTGCGCCTTGGACCTCTCTTTCACCCGAAGACGATCGTGACAGAGAGGATCACACGGTGTGTCCAACATTCCCACACCTCCAAACTTCTCTGGAATCCCATTTATTCTGTTTATGCTATGGTAACCAGAAACTACACTCACCTGTGAAAAGACCAGATACATTCCCTGGCATTCATTTTCTCAAGTAGTCTATGGATTCATATATGTTGTTTTGCAGCCATCACACAGATACACTATTGGAAGACAGACGTGTGCATGGAGGTTTGGAGATATGAGGAATTTTGCTTGATGCCCGTGATTAATCCTCGTGTTTCAAATAAACACTAGATATCACACCATAGAATCACTGCATGTGTATGTATACACACAACCCCCTAGGAGCACACATAAACAGTCACACATACAACCGTTGGCACAGCATAGGGAACAAACACACACACTCACGCGTACACAAATAAGCTTCACGACACACACTCATGCACATACACTCCCCTTCCAGACACACACTCTCTCAACAATCTCACTTCCTGTCAAATGCTGATGTGACATAAGTAAGGGGGCGGGGGCTGGTGAGTGATTGACAGCTTGTTGGCAGCTGACAACGCGGAGAAGAATCTGAGTGGTGAGCTTGGCCTGTGGCCCAGGGCCTCTAAAGCTAGAGCGCAGAAAGACAAACGACAATAAGAGATCAGAGACGTGCTGGAGAGGTCACTCTGGACGTGTGACCCATCCGGCCGCTAAGAATCGAACCGAGTGCAAACTACAGACTGGCATTTCCTCATTGCTCTATCAACTGTGACGATGCCAGATATGCAGTTGTACCTGTGTGTGTGTGTGTGTGGGTATTCGCCTAAGGGGTTGGCATTGAGTACTAGTTGGGAACGGCTACCTGCACGTACATCTTTTTTCAGCTGTCTGAGAAAGAGAGTGGAAGAAAAGGAGAGAGGGAGCGATGGAAGACAGGCGGTTCTCTCCTTTTCTCCAACCTGTGCCACCACAAACAGGCCTAATGTTCACAAAGTGGCCTGTAACTGCCCAGGACGGCCAGGAACCGTAGCAACAGAGGGCCTGAAACCGTAGCGACAGGGGTGAATACATAGAAACTTGAAGCCACAAAAATATATCTGAGGTATTTTACTAAACCACTGGCCTGGAACTCAGCCTTTGGAAAATGACTCACAGAATGTGAATTATGCCTTAATGCAAATACACCTGACGTTTAGCCGGGTCTGAGAACACAGAGGACAAGAGAGATGGATGAGAGATAGGAGGGAGAGAGGAATGAGAAACGGGTGAGAGAGAGGACAGAATGATAGAGGAAACAGAATGACAGGCCTCCCCCTGCTTCCCTCGTGGCAGGATTTTTTATAAAGCTCTCTCTAAGTATCTCAATATCTCAGCCTGTGGTGGGTTGCCAGTGTTTTGAATGTCACCCATCCTGACCTTCGATTGCTTTACTGCCTGTGTGAATGAACTCCATGTGCTAGGTGTGTGCGTGCGTGCGTGCGTGCGTGCGTGCGTGCGTGCGTGCGTGTGTGTGCGTGCGTGCGTGCGTGCGTGCGTGCGTGTATGAGAGTGTGTGTGCATGTGGTTCAGTTTACCCTTTACTCTGAGCGCTGCACCATTTAAACCCCGGGCCTCCGGAGTGAGACTCCAATTAACAGCCTTTTCCTCTTCCACCAGCTGCAGCTGATGCTACATGTGCGGTAGGACCACATCTGATCTACAGACACTGAGTGTACAAAACATTAAGAACACCTGCTCTTTCCATGACATAGACTGCCCAGATGACTCCAGGTTGAAGCTATGATGTCTCTTGCTAAATCCACTTCAATCAGTGTAAATGAATAGGTGGAGACAGGTTAAAGAAGGATTTTTAGTCCTTGAGACAATTGAGACATGGTTTGTGTATTTGCGCCATTTAGAGAGGGAATGGGCAAGACAAAAAATGTAAGTGCGTTGAACGGGGTATGGTAGTAGGTCCCAGGCGCACTGGTTTGTGTCAAGAACTGCAACGCTGCTGGGTTTCCTGTGTGTATGAAGAATGGTCCACCACCCAGAGAACATCCGGCCAACTTAACACGCAAGATTTTAGTTCTGAGTTTTCGATATTATGATATCGATGATATAGTTTTTAGTTTGTTGTTGTTGTCATTGTAATCGCTGCTGCTGGCTCTATTGAATGAGGTTTTAAGTCAGTCACCAGCATTCTTCCACACGGAGAAACGACATCGAGAGAGCGAGAGGGCAAATAAGTAGAAGGTCTAAAAAGGTGTGGGGGAACATCAGACTGTGATTTCTTTGGGGTCAAAAAGGGCACAAGGGAAAAGTTTACCAAAAGTGTTGGGTAGCGTTCCCGAAGTGGGTACCCATTAAATAGCTGGTGTAGAACTCGGTGAGGTGTGTGTGATAGTGAGATATCCCCTTGCCTGTTGTGGTGCATCCACCCACTCGTGCTTCGTTTGGCCCTCTGCCTGCATCAGATATGACAGAGAGAGCAGTGGAGTTATGGACTGTTAAGGATTTTGGCTGTCATGTTTCAGGAGCTCTGGAAATGAAAAGGAAGAAAATGAAGAGATTGGGAGGAAGAAGGCCAACTGTTTAGCTTTGAGAAGCATTGAGCTCTATGTGGTATTGAGTAGTTCTGGAATCATGGCTTCAATATGAATGAAGAGGTAATCTCATATAAAACACATCTCTTCGACGAGTATGTTTTAAAAACCTCTTAAGGATCAGAACCTTTTTTTCAATTTCGCCTAAAATGACATACCCAAATCTAACTGCCTGTAGCTCAGGACCTGAAGCAAGGATATGCATGTCGTTGATACCATTTGAAAGGAAACACTTTGAAGTTTCTGGAAATGTGAAATGAATGTAGTAGAATTTAATCTTTCCATAAGACATCTAATCTGTTGTATTTGTGTGTTTCATCATGCAGTATGGGGTTTTGTCAACTGTCAGTGCAGTTGAAAGTTATCAACTTGATCCCATTGTTCAGTCATTGTTCATACCTTTATGATATGTTAGACTTTAATAGTCAATTATAGAATACACAAGTTGCAATTTCGAAATGTGCTTGTGTATCGGCAGTTTTTCTCTTGTTATGTCAGTCACTGACAGTCACCCAATTAGTTCATATCATCCAATTTTTTATAGTATCGGTAAGTTAGTCTAGACAGCTATCTAAACTTGTAGTAATCATGGTCAAATTACCGACCGTGGGCTCCATTGATTTTGTTAGTCACCCTCACTCAGTTATCATATTCAAAACTGCAAACATTTCTCTCCACCCTATGGAAAAATGAGTGGAATTGCATAAAATCTGTTATAAAATTGCAAATATTTATCTCTGCTCCATGGGAAAATGTGTAGAATTGCAGGAAACGAACAAAAAAAACGTAATTTCAGATTTCATCTGACCCCCACCACTATCGGAGTCGCCCATCCCTGCCTTAGATCATCCGTAGATAAAAACAAAAAACTCTCTCTAATCACTTTATTGACTTTATTTGACATTATTACCATGCAATAAAGCACAATGCTTATATATTTTTTATATTTTAGGACATCAGCATACACTCCCATTTTTCCCCACTCATGGAATCACATCAACTGATTGGATTTAACAGGCTTACATATTTCTAACAGACTCTCACCAACATAGTTAAATGCAACGGGCCTGTTTTTTTCCTTCCACTGTTGGAGAACATTAACGTTTCTTTAGTCAATGTTGTACCATCAGTCCACGCATCACTCCACTGCTTATTGATCACGACGTTGGAAGAGGGACAGATGGAGCGTCACAGCTCGTAAAGACGGTATTTTCAGACGTTAGCCTCTGTGGTAATTCAATGGTAATTACCAGTGATGTGACGGATGTGCTAACGCTAGACTGCTAGTCCTAATTGGGGCCTAACCATTGAAAGGAACAGCCACTTCAGTCAGAACATGCCTCGTCTGGAATCACTGCCAGCCATTAGCGCTGAATGGATTCCATAATGTTCCATTATACCCATTCTCTATCACTCTATTGTGTTCATTTACTCTCTCTCTTGCTTCCTGTCTCTCTTTTTCCTCTTTTGTCTCCACTCATTCTCTCGATCTCTCGATCTCTCTCTATCTCTCTTTCACTCTCTCTCTCTCTCTCTCTCTCTCTCTCTCTCTCTCTCTCTCTCTCTCTCTCTCTCTCTCTCTCTCTCTCTCTCTCTCTCTCTCTCTCTCTCTCTCTCTCTCTCTTCTCTCTTCTCTCTTCTCTCTTCTCTCTTCTCTCTCTCTCTCTTCTCTCTCTCTCAGTCCCTCTCTTTGTGGCTTGGTCACTCTAAATGGGGGGATTTGAATTGTTCCTCTAATGATTTGAGACACCGATCAGTAGAGAACATTTAAGGTGACCACATGTCATCCCCCCAACAACTCAACCAAATGTAAATCAAAACTAGACGTTGAACTGACGTCTGTGCCCACTGGTTGGTGACCGACCTCTTTCGTAAACAAACTGTCACACCAAAATGTTTCTTCTGTTTCCCAGAGCTCCGGCTGCTCCTTTTGTAACTTGTTTTGTGTTTAATCTCTCTCTGATATGAGGGCATTCCATTGGCATGGTGTAACGCGCTGGCCACATGCTAGCATAGCACTCCACATAGCGCAGGCCAATAGCCATTGCGAGGCGGTTTAACCTCTACACCACCTCCTATGTGTGGAAAGAAGACCTTGTATTCATTATGACTTAAAGGGCAGAACTGATCCTAGATCCGCTCTGCTACTCTGAGCCGCTTTGTGAATAAGGCTTGCGGGTTTGGAGGAGGGATTGCTGGGAGAGATATATACCTGTGATGTTGGGGGAGTGGGGAGTAGGGTGGTGTGGGTGAAGGAATTGAATGTTGTTGTGGAAGATAGATGATGCTGGTTGATAGAGAACAAGTCGATGTAGATGGAGAGAAAGTGAGAGAGAGTGAGGTAGGGAGGAGGGAGGGAGTGTGAGAGGAACACAATCCAGGAGAGAGGGAGGGAACACAACTAAGGAGAATGGTGCAGATGGATGGCGTCCTGCCATGCTGTGTAGCAGTGTGTGGTGTGTGTGTGTGTGTTTGTGTGTGTGTGTGTGTGTGGTGTGTGTGTGTGTGTGTGGTGTGTGTGTGTGTGTGACGGGGACGGGGGTTGATTCTGCTCTAGGAGGCGCTATTGACTGAAGATAACTACTTTCCTCTTTCATGTCTTCTATATTTTCTCTCTTCTTTCGACAAATGTTCTCCACTTCTTCCCCCCGTTTTCTAGTATAACAAGTTTAAAGTTTTAATGTCACATGCACAAGTACAATGAAATGCCTTTCTTGCAAGCTCTAAACCCAGCAATGCAATAATCAATAACAATGTAGTACGAGAAAAAAACACAAGAAATATGAAGAAATATGAAGAACACAATAAGTAAGTAGGTAAGCATACTATATACAGGGTCAGTTCCAATACCATGTTTACAATGTGCAGGGATACTGGAGTGACGGAGGTAGCTATGTATAGGGGTAAGGTGACTAGGCAACAGGATATAAGATAAACAGTGAGTGGGTTTGCATGTGTGTAGAGTCAGTATATACAGTATGTATGTGCATATTATGTGAGCAGATGATGGAGTGTGTGTAGGGTGCTGTGAGTGTGCATAGAGACTACAAATAATAAGTCAATAAAGATACAAGGTTAACTCAGATAGTCCATGTAGCTATTTTGTTAGCTATTTATCAGTCTTATTGCTTGGGGATAGAAGCTGTTCAAGAGCCCGTTGGTGTCAGACTTGATGCACCGGTAGCTCTTGCTGTAGTCAATGAACGGCACTCTCACATAGATATTCCTCTTATCTCTGTGGGTGAGGGCAGTGTGGAGAGCAATTTCAGATTGCGTCATCCATGGGTCTGTCGGAGCGGTATTCAAATTGGAGTGGGTCTAGGGTGTCTGGGATGGTAGAGTTGATGTGTGCCGTAACCAGCCTCTCAAAGCACTTCATGATTATAGAAGTGAGTGCTACAGGGTGGTGGTCATTGTGACATGAAACCTTAGAGTTCTTAGGAACAGGGATGATGGTGGTCATCTTAAAACGTGGGGATTACAGACTGGGACAAGGAGAGGATGAAAATGACTGAATATGCCTGCCAGCTGTTTTACGCATGCTCTGAGAATGCGCCCTGGAATACCGTCGGGGCCCGTGGCCCTGCGAGTGTCGACCTGATTGAAGACCCTTCTCATGTCGGCCTCAGGGAGCGAGATCAACGTTGTTGTGATTATCAAAGCGTGCATAAAATGCATTGAGTTTGTCTGGTAGAGAGGCATATTTGGGCAGATCACGGTTGGGTCTTCCTTTGTAATCTGTAATAGATGTTGCATGTTGCCACATGCGACAGGTGTTGGAGCCTGTGTAAAAGGATTCCACCTTATTTCTATATTGTCCTTTTTCTCGTTTGATGACTCTGCAGAGGTCATAACGGGCCTTCTTGTACTTATTCCTGTATTTGACCGTAGCATCAGGGTTGTCTGCGATAGCTCTGTGTGCGGTAGCCCTGCTCTTTAGTTTAGCGCCGACCTCGGTGTTAACCCAGGCTTTTGATTGGGGAAGCAGCGAACCCACCCCATGGGTGCAACATCGTCGATGTATTTTCTAATGAAGCCGTTGACGGAGGTGGTTAGCTCGTCGATGTTATCGGCAGAGTCTCGAAACATAGTCCAATCAGCGCTAGCAAAGCAGTCCTGAAGCCTACTCTTTGATTCTGGTGGCCATTTCTCAACGCGGGTACTTCCTGTTTCAGCTTCTGCTTGTAAACAGGAAGCAAGAGTATGGAATCAGCAAGAGTACGGAATCATGATCTGAGGGCCTTGTATGCTTGCTTGTGGGTAGAATATCAGTGGTCTCGGACTTTACCGCTCCTAGTGGCGTTGGAGACGTGTTGATGGAAGTTGGGCATCATGTGTCTTAGTGACGCCGGTAAACAGAAAGACAGCCTCTTGGTGTAGGATTTCCTGCATGTTTATAGCCTTGTACAGTTCGTTAAGCACCAGCTGGTGGAATGTATACAGCAGTCACGAGAACAGCTGAAAACTCCCCCGGGAGGTAGAAGGGTCGGCATTTGACCATCAGGTATTCCAAGACGGGTGAACAGTGGGTCGACACTTCCACCGCGCTGGAGTTAGCACACCAGTTGGTGTTGATGAAGAGGCAAACCCCTCCCCCCATTGATTTCCCAGACTCCACTGTCCTGTCCGCCTGGTGAATGGAGAATCCATCGAGTTGGATAGCCGTGGGGGGTATCTTGTCTGAGAGCAATGTTCCTGAAAAGCAAAGAATATTGCAATTCTGAGAGTCCCGTTGGTAGCGAATCCACGATCAGAGGTCATCCATCTTATTATCAAGTGACTGTACATTGGCCAATAGAATGGAGGGAGGAGGTGACTGGTTTTCCCTTTGCCTTCATCTCACCAGGATCCCCCCTCTATTGCATCTGTGATGCCGGCGTTTCCTCTTGGTTAGCATGACATGAATTGGGTTGGAATTACAGAGAGCCCAGGGCAGATGAGTCGAAGTAGAAAACGGAATTGAGGTAAGTACCTGCCGATCTGATGTTCTGGAGTTCTTGTCGGTTGTAAGAAATAATAGCTGATACATTTTGTGAAAAAAAGTCAAAATAAACGACAAAAGAATCACAAAATAGCAAAGTTGGGTCAGAGCATGCAGAACGGTGGCCATCCAGTACGGCTCCATCTTGTAATATCCAGACTGTCTCTGGGTAGCTATGTAACTGGGGCTCATCTGGGCTTCAGAGGAAGAGCAGATAAGCATAGATCAATGACCAAACAGGAAGTGGACTGGGGACACCAGCCAGATTGGGTTGCATTTTAATTCACATCATCAGGAGCGTATGTACTGTATTACATCAGTATGGAAAGAGGAACACGTTGAATCAGATGGTGTCCAGACTATTCATTGCCTTGGTGCACAATATCAGCTTTGTAACACTGTGGTGAATGTTATTGATTGAAAAGATTTGACTTTGGCTTTGTCAGACGGTTGTGTGGTTAGGCAAGTGTGTCATGTTTGTGATACAGTATGTTTGTGCTAGTAGGTTTGCATAGGTGGTACAGTATGTGTTTCCATGTATCATTGTGACATGGCAAAACATTGCTTAACGTTATACTTCCTGGTCTCATTGTTTTTTTTACCTCTCTGGCCCCACCCTATTAATACCAGTGGTAATTATTCCACTAAACACTACAGGTTACTATATTTAGGTAATCGTTCTATGGTTCAGTGATCATCAATGGACTCAGTCACTGTGTTATCAATTATTAGAGACTGGCATACTATATTGAAGGAAAATAGATGCTTTGCAATTGAGCAAGCAAATAGATTTCTGGGAAAAGCTGCTTTCCAGTGTTTTTACGTTGTTTTCCCAAGTCAGTCAAAAACTGTGTATTCAGTAGTCTCCACTTTCGACACCCAGTATAATTTGCCCCAATTACATTTAAATGTAATTCTTATTGACGTCAACGATTAATACTGTTATTATTATGATTAAGTATTTGAATAAATGCTTGCTAAAGATAACAGATGGAACTTGAAACACCAAAAAGGAAAAGTGAGGCATTTCTGAATGCACTCCAAAAAAAGTAGTCCTTCAATCAAGACGCCAAACTCCTTCTCTGACGTTTTTTCCTCTAAGGCTGCGTCCCAAAATGGCACCATATATTCCCTATATAGTGCACTACTTTTGACCAGGGCTCATAGGTCTCCATAGAGCTCTAGTCAAAAGTAGTGCACTATATAGAAAAAAGGGGTGCCGTTTTGGGACGTACCCTAAGACTTTTTAAGTGATTCTACATAATAAGGAAAGAGAAGTGTGGGGAGCAGACTAAATAAAAATGTCTTTTAGCAGCTCTGTGGTCCGGCAGGACTCGCATACTGACTGATGGGCTATTTGCCTACCATGCAAGCCCAGAGGGCAAACCCAGAAACTCTACTCTGCTCCACCTTAGGGGTTTAGTATTTCCTGCGAGCGTGCAAGTGCAAGAAATAATTAATTCCTGAGATTCCACTTGCTGAATGTCCAATGGTTATGTCTACATCCATCGTGTTGAAAGATTCTGACATCTGCTTCCTAAGGCAAGAACAATATGAACCGATATCTCCATATAGCTAGAATAACAGACTTCTCTAATGCACTTGACCACCATCATAGTGGCATATATATTTTGGCATTGTGTTTGGACTGTATAGAGTCTGTGAAGAATGTTCCATAATAATGGATGGCTCTCCTTGTACAGTAGCCGAACTTCTATGTTGAACGTTTAGATGTCTACAACATGTTTGCCTGTGTGTGTTTAGTCAAAAGTACAGTCAACCTTGTATTTATGTGCGTTTCAGGATTAACTCTGTTAGGTGAGTGTGTGTGACTCTGCATAGTGTCACAGTCATGCTCGGGTGTCAGGGTGAGTTTCGGTAACATGTTAATGACAGTCAGGAACCTTATGACTCACAGTAACCCCCCTCCCTCACCCCACCTTCCCCCAGTCAGTCCCAGTGTAAACATTAACCTGCTGGGAACTCCCTACCTCAGTCTGGCTGGCTAGGACTATTCTGTGACACGCTAGCTCCCATGATGCTCTCTCTCTCGCATGCCTGCACACACACACACACACACACACACACACACACACACACCCTCTCGTCCCTTCCATCTTCATGTCCCCATGCTATCATCTTACAATGGTTTCCAAACGTTTTATAGTCCCGTACCCCTTCAAACATTCAACCTCCAGCTGCGTACCCCCTCTAGCATCAGGGTCAGCGCACTCTCAAATGTTGTTTTTTGCCATCATTGTAAGCCTGCCACACACACACTATACGATACATATATTAAACATAAGAATGAGTGTGAGTTTTTGTCACAACCCGGCTCGTGGGAAGTGACAAAGAGCTCTTATAGGACCAGGGCACAAATAATAATATAATAATAATCAATCATTTTGCTCATTATTTGGGCCATCTTACATATAAAACCTTATTTGTTCATCAAAAATTGTGACTCACCACAGGTTAATGAGAAGGGGGTGCTAGAAAGGATGCACATAACTCTGCAATGTTGGGTTGTATTGGAGAGAGTCTCAGTCTTAAATGATTTTCCAAACACAGTCTGTGCCTGTATTTAGTTGTCATGCTAGTGAGGGCCGAGAATCCACTCTCACATACACGTAGGTATGTGGTTGCAAAGGGCATCAGTGTCTTAACAGCGCGATTTGCCAAGATTGGTTACTCTGAGCGCAGCCCTATCCATAAATCTGGCAGTGGCTTCTGATTAAATGACATTTTCACAGAACAGCTTGTTGAAATTTCGATAAGGCTCTCTTGTTCAGATATTGGTAAGTGGACTGGAGGCAGGGCATGACAGGGATAACGAATCCAGTTGTTTGTGTCGCTCATTTCGGGAAAGTACCTGCGTGATTGCGCACCCAGCTCACTCAGGTGCTTCGCTATATCACATTTGACATTGTCTGTAAGCTTGAGTTCATTTGCACACAAAAAATCATACAATGATGGAAAGACCTGTGTGTTGTCCTTGTTAATGCAGACAGAGAAGAGCTCCAACTTCTTAATCATAGCCTCAATGTTGTCCTTCACATTTAATATAGTTGCGGAGAGTCCCTGTAATCCTAGATTCAGATCATTCAGGCAAGATAAAAACATCACCCAGATGTCCCAGTCGTGTGAGAAACTCATCATCATGCAAGCGGTTAGACAAGTGAAAATGATGGTCAGTAAAGAAAACTTTAAGCTTGTCTCTCAATTTAAAAAAAACGTGTCAATACTTTGCCCCTTGATTACCAGCGCACTTCTGTATGTTGTAAAGCGTTACATGGTCGCTGCCCATATCATTGCAGAAAATACACAAGAGTTCAGGGGCCTTGCTTTAACAAAGTTAACAATTTCCACTGTAGTGTCCAAAACGTCTTTCAAGCTGTCAGGCATTCCCTTGGCAGCAAGAGCCTCTCGGTGGATGCTGCAGTGTACCCAAGTGGCATCGGGAGCAACTGCTTGCACGCGCGTTACCATGCCACTATGTCTCCCTGTCATGGCTTTTGCGCTATCAGTACAGATACCAACACATCTTGACCACCAAAGTCCATTTGATGTCACGAAGCTGTCCAGTAAAATATCCTCTCCTGTTGTCCTGGTTTCCAGTGGTTTGCAGAAGAGGATGTCTTCCTTAATTGACCCCCCATAAACGTAACGGACATATACCAGGAGCTGTGCCAGGCCCGCCACGTCTGTTGACTCATCCAGCTGTAACGCATAGAATTCACTGGCTTGTATGCGAAGCAGTAATTGTTTCAAAACATCTCCTGCCATGTCACTGATGTGTCGTAAAACAGTGTTGTTTGATGAAGGCATTGTCTGTATAGTTTTTTTGGCCTTTTCCCCCAGCATTGTCCCAGCCATATCTGCGGCAGCAGGAAGAATTAAGTCCTCCACAATAGTATGGGGCTTGCCTGTCCTAGCCACTCACCATATAAGACGTTTCTAGCCCCTTCTTATTAATGGTATCGAAAGTCGTCTTCATTCTCGCTCAAAAAACTCCTGTGGCTTATTTTTCAAATTGGCATATTTGGTTTCTAAATGTCTGTGCAAGAGTGTAGGTTTCACCCATGAGAGAGTAACGGTTAATGTGATTGAATGTTAATTATTTGACTAGGCTACCTGTATTTGACATTGTGTTGTTATTTCACTGAACAATTGCTGGTTAAATTTTATTTTTGTCAGTGAAACGAGGCTACTCAGGTGAGAAAAAAAAACATCACCCAAATGTATAGCCCCGTTGGAAAATCTAAATGAACTGTTTGAAAATGTGAATCACATTTTTATTTGGCGTACCGCCGACGGCATTACGCGTACCCCTGGGTGGGAATAGCCGATCTAATAGATCCATTAGAGTGCCTGGCAGACAGGTTGACACACACACACACACTCACACTCACTCACACTCACTCACACTCACTCACTCACTCACTCACTCACTCACTCACTCACTCACTCACTCACTCACTCACTCACTCACTCACTCACTCACTCACTCACTCCTTCTTAACATTAGAAGCCTCCTTCCTAAGTTTGTTTTATCCACTGCTTTAGCACACTCTGCCAACCCGGATGTCTGCGTCGTGTCTGAATCCTGGCTAAGGAAGGCCACCTAGCTAGTAGTCAGCTAGCCACTGCTAGCGGTCATCAGCTAACCTTTAGCCCAGACAACTCCTGCAGTCTGCACAGCGTGATTCAACCCGGAGCTTATCGGACTTATTCTTCTCCATATCCCCGGATTCCTACCGCAAGCTCTGAACCTCTTCATCTGGATCATGGCAGCTAGCTAGCTGCTATCCGATTGGCTTCTCCTGGCTAACGTCTCTGTCCCGAAGCAAGCACCAATTAACCTGGAGTTAGCCTATGCTAGGCCCATCTCCCGGCTAGCTGAAGAGGTCCATCAGCCACTCCTTGGGCTGCAATACCTATTTTGACAATTGGCCTGGACCCCTTTTATTGCCGATACGGAGCCCCGCCGATCCATCACGACTGGACTACCGACGTCATCCGCCTGAGGGGGGTTTTCAACAGGCTCCTCCGTCGCGACGTCCCCTGAATGCCCATCTGCTAGCCTGCTAGCCGTGGCCCGCTAGCTGTCTGGAGCATACCGGACTGTTAGCTGAAGAGGTCTATCAGCCAATTTGTTAGGCTACTATACCTATTTTGCCAATTGGCCTGGACCCTTCTACTACACGGACCCCTGCTGATCCATCACGACTGGTCTGCCGACGTAACCGCACGGGGGGGCTACAACAGACTTCTTCCGTCGCGACGTCCCTCTAAGCCCCTTCTGCTAGCCTGCTAGCCCTGGCCCACTAGCTGTCTGAATCGCCGTGTCTCCAGCCCACCCAGCTACTCACTGGAACCTATGATCTCTCGGCTACGCATGCCTCTCCCTAATGTCAATATTCCTTGTCCATTGCTGTTTTGGTTAGTGATTATTGTATTTGACTGTAGAGCCTCCAGCCCTGCTCAATATGCCTCAGCTAATCCTCTTGTCCCACCTCCCACACATGCGGTGACCTCACCTGGTTTAATTGATGTCTCTAGAGACAATACCTCTCTCATCGTCACTCAATGCCTAGGTTTACCTCCACTGTACTCACATCCTACCATACCTTTGTCTGTACATTATGCATTGAATCTATTCTAACGCATCCTGAAACCTGCTCTTTTTACTCTCTGTTCCGAACGTACTAGACGACCAGTTCTTATAGCCTTTAGCCGTATCCTTATCCTATTTCTCCTCTGCTCCTCTGGTGATATAGAGGTTAATCCAGGCCCTGCTGTGCCTAACTCCACTCTCATTCCCCAGGCGCTCTCATTTCTTGACTTCTGTAACCGTAAAAGCCTTGGTTTCATGCATGTTAACATTAGAAGCCTTCTCCCTAAGTTTGTTTTATTCACTGCTTTAGCACACTCTGCCAACCCGGATGTCCGCGTCGTGTCTGAATCCTGGCTTAGGAAGGCCACCAAAAACCCTGAAATTTCCATCCCTGACTATAACATTTTCCGACAAGATAGAACTGCCAAAGGTAGCGGAGTTGCAATCTACTGCAGAGATAGCCTGCAGAGTTATGTCTTAATATCCAGGTCTGTGCCCAAACAATTTGAGCTTCTACTTTTAAAAATCCACCTTTCCAGAAACAAGTGTCTCACCTTTGCCGCTTGCTATAGACCACCTTCTGCCCCCAGCTGTGCTCTGGACACCATATGTGAATTGACTGCCCCCCATCTATCTTCAGAGCTCGTGCTGTTAGGTTACCTACACTGGGACATGTTTAACACCCCGGCCATCCTACAATCTAAGCTTGATGCCCTCTATCTCACATAAATTATCAATGAACCTACCAGGTACAACCCCAAATCCGTAAACACGGGCACCCTCATAGATATCATCCTAAACAACCTGCCCTCCAAATACACCTCTGCTGTCTTCAACCAGGATCTCAGCGATCACTGCCTCATTGCTTGCATCCGTAATGGGTCTGCGGTCAAACGACCACCCCTCATCACTCAAACGCTACCTAAAACACTTCAGCGAGCAGGCCTTTCTAATCGACCTGGCCCGGGTATCCTGGAAGGATATTGACCTCATTCCGTCAGTAGAAGATCCCTGGTTATTCTTTAAAAGTGCTTTCCTCGCCATCTTAAATAAGCATGCCCCATTCAAAACATTTAGAACCAGGAACAGATATAGCCCGTGGTTCACTCCAGACCTGACTACCCTTGACCAGCACAAAAACATCCTGTGGCGTACTGCATTAGCATTGAATAGCCCCTGCGATATGCAACTTTTCAGGGAAGTTAGGAACCAATATACACAGGCAGTTAGGAAATCAACGGCTAGCTTTTTCAAACAGAAATTTGCATCCTGTAGCACAAACTCCAAAAAGTTCTGGGACACTGTAAAGTCCATGGAGAATAAGAGCACCTCCTCCCAGCTGCCCACTGCATTGAGGCTAGGAAACACAATCACCACCGATAAATCCACAATAATTGAGAATTTCAATAAGCATTTTTCTACGGCTGTCCATGCTTTCCACCTGGCCACCCCTACCCCCGGTCAACAGCCCTGGACCCCCCACAGCAACTTTCCCAAACCTCCCCCATTTCTCCTTCACCAAAATCCAGATAGCTGATGTTCTGAAAGAGCTGCAAAATCTGGACTCCTACAAATCAGCAGGGCTAGACAATCTCTCTTTCTAAAATGATCCACCGAAATTGTTGCAACCCCTCTCTTTCATATCGTCTGAGATCCCCAAAGATTGGAAAGCCGCCGTGGTCATCCCCCTCTTCAAAGGGGGAGACACTCTAGACCCAAACTGCTACAGACCAATATCTATCCTACTGTCACGACTTCCCTCTCCTTGTTCGGGCGGCGTTCGGCGGTCGACGTCACCGGTCTACCTTTCATTTTCCATTTGTTTTGTCTTGTTTTCCCGCACACCTGGTTTGCATTTCCTCATTACTCGTCTTGCATATAACCCTCTGTTTGCCCCCATGTCTGTGTGTGGAATTGTTATATGTAAATGTATGTGTACTCCAGGCTGGTTTGTGCCGGGATATTGTAACCCATGTGTGTTTACTTTTTGGAGTGCCGTGTTTTGTTCGCCTCAATAAAGGGCTCCGTTTGCTACCCATTTCTGCTCTTCTGCGCCTGACTTCCTTGCAGCCAGTTACGCACTCCTTTACAGAATTCCACACCCTCCGAATTATGGAGTCAGCAGGAGCAAGTACCCCTGGAGTCGAGGAGCAGAATTCCAGGAGCAGAATTCCACATTCCACAGAATTCCACACCCTCCGAATTATGGAGTCAGCAGGAGCAAGTACCCCTGGAGTCGAGGAGCGCGTCCAGGAGCACGCGGCGATGCTTCACCATCTCGGCGCCGCCATGGATCGCGTCGTCCAGACGATGGACCGCTGGGAGAGACAGAGAGTCCCTCCAGCGCCCCCACCCGCACAACAGGGATCTCCACTACTCACGCCCTCCGCACACGGTTCCAGTGGGATTCGTCTCGCACTTCCCAGGGATTACGATGGGACGGCTGCACGCTGCCAGGGTTTCCTGTTGCAGCTGGATTTATACCTGGCGACCGTTCACCCGGCTCCCTCGGGCCGTGAGAGGGTGTCAGCCCTCGTCTCGTGCCTCTCGGGGAAAGCTCTGGAGTGGGCCAACGCTGTGTGGGGAGAAGGAGATGCGGCGCTGGACCACTTCGAGGATTGCACCCGCCGCTTCCGGGCCGTCTTCGACGACCCGCTCGAGGGTGGAGCGACGGGTGAACGTCTCTTCCACCTGAGGCAGGTCTTCGAAAGCCAAGTTAACAAACAGATCACCGACCATTTCGAATCCCACCGTACCTTCTTCGCTATGCAATCTGGTTTCCAAGCTGGTCATGGGTGCACGTCAGCCACGCTCAAGGTCCTAAAATATATCATAACCTCCATCGATAAAATACAATACTGTGCAGCTGTATTCATAGACCTGGCCAAGGCTTTCGACTCTGTCAATTACCACATTCTTATCGGGCAGACTCAACAGCCTTGGTTTCTCAAATGACTGCCTCACCGATTCACCAACTACTTCTCAGACAGAGTTCAGTGTGTCAAATTGGAGGGCCTGTTGTCCAGACCTCTGGCAGTCTCTATGGGGGTGCCACAGGGTTCAATTCTTGGGCCGACTCTTTTCTCTGTATACATCAATGATGTCGCTCTTGCTGCTGGTGATTCTCTGATCCACCTCTACGCAGACGACACCATTCTGTATACTTCTGGCCCTTCTTTGGGCACTGTGTTAACTAAACTCCAGACGAGCTTCAATGCCATACAACTCTCCTTCCGTGGCCTCCAACTGCTCTTAATTGCAAGTAAAACTAAATGCATGCTCTTCAACCGATCGCTACCAGCACCTGCCCGCCCGTCCAGCATCACAACTCTGGACGGTTCTGACTTCGAAGTGTCTGGTTAAACTGTTAACCTTCCAGACTCACATTAAGCATCTCCAGTCCAAAATTAAATCTAGAATTGGCTTCCTATTTCGCAACAAAGCATCCTTCACTCATGCTGCCAAACATACCCTCGTAAAACTGACTATCCTGCCGATCCTTGACATCGTCATTTACAAAATAGCCTCCTACACTCTACTCAGCAAATTGGATGCAGTCTATCACAGTGCCATCCGTTTTGTCACCAAAGCCCCATATACTACCCACCACTGCGACCTTTATGCTCTCTTTGGCTGGCCTTCGCTTCATATTCGTTGCCAAACCCACTGGCTCCAGGTCATATATAAGTCTTTCCTAGGTAAAGCTCCACCTTATCTCAGCTCACTGGTCACCATAGCAGCACCCACCCGTAGCACGCGCTCCAGCAGGTATATTTCACTGGTCACCCCCAAAGCCAATTTCTCCTTTGGCTGCCTTTCCTTCCAGTTCTCTGCTGCCAATGACTGGAACGAATTGCAAAAATCACTGAAGCTGGAGAATTATATCTCCCTCACTAACTTTAAGCACCAGCTTGTCAGAACAGCTCACAGATCACTGCACCTGTACATAGCCCATCTGTAAATAGCCCATCCAACTACCTCATCCCCATACTGTATTGAATTTTTTTTAAATGCTCCTTTGCACCCCAGTATCTCTACATGCACATTCATCTTCTGCACATCTATCACTCCGGTGTTTAATTGCTAAATTGTAATTATTTTGCCACTATGGCCTATTTATTGCCTTACCTCCCTTATCTTACCTCATTTGCACACACTGTATATAGACTTTTTGTATTGTGTTATTGACTGTATGTGTAACTCTGTTGTTGTTTGTATCGCACTGCTTTGCTTTATCTTGGCCAAGTCGCAGTTGTAAATGAGAACGTTCTCAACTAGCCTATCTGGTTAAATAAGGTGAAATAAACAAATATTAAAAAGGATATATACAGCTCTCATTTACCATAAAATGGCCTCCTTCAATATCCACACAAAACGGGAGGAGAGGAACTAGAATATACACAATATATGAAGGTGGTGCCTGGCTGGGAACATTGTGGGATTGTTGTATCACTTCTCCTGTGTAACTATCTTCAGTCTTTTATTCCTAGTGCTGATTGGTTTATAGGGTCTGGATTGATGGTGCCTGTATGCCCACATTTCCCCATGCTACAGTACTACAGTATAGACACCAGGCCAAAGCTTCCTAGGGAGCTGGTGTTGACTAAGCCAGTCTCCACTGAGCCAAGACACCATTACAGCACACTGGGGTGCAGTTAGTCTTCGGGCACATTAGTCTTTTTGGGACAGTTTCCTGGACACAGATAAAGCTTAGTTCTGGACTAATAATCCTGTTCATTGGGGAAAAATCGATTGAGCATTAGTCCAGGACTAGGCTTAGTCTTTGCCCAGGAGACCTTAGTACGTTGTGTGTAGGGCCGTGAATCTCCATAAATGGAATTTGGGACCTTGTGTACTTTGACACTTGATTTGGTTTGTGTTGATTTTGAGTGACAATGATTGAGCTAGATCACCTGTCAGTCCTGTCTATCCTCCATCACTATGTATATGCACCAGTGGAAAAATCCCTCTGTTTTTACATATTGTGTGTGTGAATTGAGTGTTGAGGCCATGCCCTTGGTCTCCCCATAAGACTCATAGGGAGTTTGGCTAGCTATGGTCTTGTGAGTGGGTGGACAAGCAGTAAGGGCCTACCGTGATCACGAACAGGAAAGGCATGCATCAATGCACTTTATTGCGACATGATGTTATTGGTCCAAAATATAAGTATTTTTAAACTATGGCTTGCTCGTATTTCCTATGAGGATAACTTATTGGTTAAGTAATTATAGTGGTGGGGTTTTGTTTGTAATCTCAGGGTTTAAATAGGGCTAGACCAGGCCTAGGACTAGCTTTAGTTCTGTATACACTGCATTTGTAAAGTATTCAGACCCCTTGACTTTTTCCACATTTTGTTACATTACAGCCTTAATCTAAAATTGATTAAATAGTTTTTTCCCCCTTATCAATCTACACACAATACCCCATAATGACAAAGCAAAAACTTTTTTTTTAAAGACATTTTTGTAATAACAAATGTAAATAATACATTTCCATAGTATTCAGACCATGTACTCAGTACTTTGTTGAAGCACCTTTGGTAGCTATTACAGCCTCGGGTCTTCTTGGGTATGACGCTACAAGCTTGGCACACCTGTATTTGGGGAGTTTCTCCCATTCTTCTCTGCAATCCTCTCAACCTCTGTCAGGTTGGTTGGGGAGCTATTTTCAGGTCTCTCCAGAGATGTTTGATCAGGTTCAAGTCCGGGCTCTGGCTGGGCCACTCAAGGACATTCAGAGACTTGTCCTGAAGCCACTCCTGCGTTGTCTTGGCTGTGTGCTTAGTGGCATTGTCCTTTTGGAAGGTGAACCTTCGCCCCAGTCTGAGGTCCTGGGTGCTCTGGAGCAGGTTTTCATCAAGGATCTCTCTGTACTTTGCAGAGTTCATCTTTCCCTCAATCCTGACTAGTCTCCCAGTCGCTGCCGCTGAAAAACATACCCACAGCATGATGCTGCCACCACCATGCTTCACCGTAGGGATGGTATCAGGTTTCCTCCAGACATGATGCCTGGCATTCAGGTCTCAAGAGTTCAATCTTGGTTTCATGGTCTGAGATTCTTTAGGTGGCTTTTGGCAAACTCCAAGCGGGCTGTCATGTGCCTTTTACTGAGGAGTGGCTTCCGTCTGGCCACTCTACCATAAAGGCCTGATCGGTGGAGTGCTGCAGGTTCTCTCTGGAAGGTTCTCCCATCTCCACAGAGGAACTGTAGACCTCTGTCAGAGTGACCATCGGGTTCTTGATCACCTCTCTGACCAAGGCCCTTCTCCCCAGATTGCTCAGTTTGGCCGGGCGGCCAGGAAGAGTCTTGTTGGTTCCAAACTTCTTCCATTTAAGAATGATGGAGACCACTGTGTTCTTGGGGACCTTCAATGCTGCAGAAATGTTTTGGTACCCTTCCCCAGATCTGTCCCTCGACACAATCCGTCTCAGAGCTCTATGGACAATTCCTTCGACCTCGTGGCTTGGTTTTTGCTCTGACATGCACTGTCAACTGTGGGACCTTATATAGACAGGTGTGTGCCTTTCCAAATCATGTCCAATCAATTGGATTTACCACAGCTGGACTCCAATCAAGTTGTAGAAACATCTCAAGGATCATAAATGGAAACAGGATGCACCTGAGCTCAATTTCGAGTCTCTTAGCAAAGGGTCTGAATAGTTATGTAAATACCCTATTTCTGTTTATTCTTTTTCATAAATTTGCAAACATTTCTAAAAACCTGTTTTGTGTAGTTTGATGAGGACCTTTTTATTTATTCAATTGTAGATTGAGTCTATAATGTAACAAAATGTGGAAAAAGTCAAGGGGTCTGAATACTTTTCGAATGCACTGTAAATACATATTCCCAATGGTATTATTGGGAATAGCCCCCGCTCTCCCCTCTCTCTCTCTCTCCTCAGATTCCGGGAACTGTTGCCTGACTTGCCTCTTGTGGTGAGGGAGGGGTGTAGCTATGTTTGCTGAAATGTTTTTTTCATTTTTCTGCCTTGGCAGCTTGCAAGCTTCTGGGGTGTGAGACATCTCTCCCTGTTCTCTTGTAAAGCTAAGCCATGTACATGACCTGACTCCCAATGTCCCAGACCTCGCATAAAACAACATGTTGCTGCCTAGCAACAAGCCCGGTCAAGTCTAGGGGGTATGACCTTTGAACCCCACAGTAGCGCTGACACCCGTTTTCGTCCCCCCTGGATACCGTGTGGTTAAACTCCACGGTTTCGCCTGTTCAACTATGGCTATAGCCTAATGTTTGTATGGTTAGTGTTGGCTTGAGTGGATACATTGAGCGACAAGAGTGCTACTGTTTCAACCTATTTCTGTGTCATGTGAGCGAGGTTAGGTTCCAGTTGAGCACGAGAAGACCAAAGAACTGACTGAAAAAGAGACCTGTTATTTGTCTGCTACTTTTATCCACCGCAAATACTGTTGCATATTTTTGCTTTATTCAGAGGACCGAGGGAATGTATGAGTCTGCATGCTTTTCACCTTCCTCTCTCCACACAGACAGAGACACACACACACACACACACACACACACACACACACACACACACACACACACACACACACACACACACACACACACACACACACACACACACACACACACACACACACACACACACACACAGTCCAGTTATTACCTCTGTACAGTGATTGCCTTCCTTTCACTCTTTATTGACTTGGCTCTTAGATATCAAATGCATTCGGTGTTTCTTTCTCTTCTCCTCCCTCTGTCCTCCTTTGTTTCTACGTATTGGGTTCTCCTGTACTGTACCATGCCCTGACAGGTCACAGACATATTACATTCCTGTACGTCATCGAGACTAGCCATGTGTGTAAACTTATGTCGTTTCTATATGCAGATTCTGAGATAAGGACGCTGTGTTCAGGTTTGCGAGGCATGGTTTTATGCCCATGTGAATGTCTGTAATCAAATCAAATCAAATGTTTGTATATAGCCCTTCTTACATCAGCTGATATCTCAATGTGCTGTACAGAAACCCAGCCTAAAACCCCGAACAGCAAGCAATGCAGGTGTACAAGCACTGTAATGCGCTTTTGTTTAAAATGTTGACCAGTTAAAGAAAGAAACATTTGTTCATATGTGAATATGTATAGGCCTATGTCTCTGTGTGTGTGTTGCTGTGTCTGTGTGTTGTATGTGGTGTAGAAAAGTGAGGAAGCTTGCTGAAAGAGTGCCAACCATAAATAATGTGTCCTGGCACACACTCAGTCACCCTCACTCACACTCACTCACTCACTCACTCACTCACTCACTCACTCACTCACTCACTCACTCACTCACTCACTCACTCACTCACTCACTCACTCAGTCACTCAGTCACTCAGTCACTCAGTCACTCAGTCACTCACTCGCTCACAAAGAGCAGGATTTGAATATCGTTACACACAGAGGATCAGAGAAGAACAGGAAAGTAGTGAACTGTTTTTGACGAAATTCAATTCTGCTGTGGTGGGATCCTGCTTTTTTCCCCCATACCACTAGTGTTACCCATGAGCGGGGGGGTTAGTTTGTGTGTGTGCGCTTGCGTGTGTGTTTGCGTGTGTGTGTTCATTGGTCTTTGAGTGTATGTTCATTTCACCCTACGGTTGGGATCAGTACAGAACATTATGAACACCTGTTCTTTCCATAACATAGACTGACCAGGTGAAAGCTAGGATCCCTTCTTCAATCAGTGTAGATGAAGGGGAGGAGACGCTGCTGGGTTTTTCACGCTCAACGGTTTTCCGTGTGTATCAAGAATGATCCACCACCCAAAAAACATCCAGCCAACTTGACAACTGTGGGAAGCATTGGAGTCAACATGGGCCAGCATCCCTGTGGAACACTTTCAACACCTTGTAGAGTCCATGCCCCAAAGAATTGATGCTGTTCTGAGGGCAAAAGGGAAGTGGTTGGTGGGGGGGTGTTCTTAATGGAAGGTGTTCTTAATGTTTTGTACACTCAGTGTACAGTCGTGGCCAAAAGTTTTGAGAATGACACAAATATTATTTTCACAAAGTCTGCTGCCTCAGTGTCTTTAGATATTTTTGTCAGATGTTACTATGGAGTACTGAATGGAGTACTGAAGTATAATTACAAGCATTTCATAAGTGTCAAAGGCTTTTATTGACAATTACATGAAGTTGATGCAAAGAGTCAATATTTGCAGTGTTGACCCTTCTTATTCAAGACCTCTGCAATCCGCCCTGGCATGCTGCCAATTAACTTCTGGGCCACATCCTGACTGATGGCAGCCCATTCTTGCATAATCAATGCTTGGAGTTGGTCAGAATTTGTGGGGTTTTGTTTGTCCACCCGCCTCTTGAGGATTGACCACAACTTCTCAATGGGATTTAGGTCTGGGGAGCTTCCTGGCCATGGACCCAAAATATCGATGTTTTGTTCCCCGAGCCACTTAGTTATCACTTTTGCCTTATGGCAAGGTGCTCCATCATGCTGGAAAAGGCATTGTTCGTCACCAAACTGTTCTTGGATGGTTGGGAGAAGTTGCTCTCGGAGGATGTGTTGGTACCATTCTTTATTCATGGCTGTGTTCGAAAGACAAAATTGTGAGTGAGCCCACTCCCTTGGCTGAGAAGCAACCCCACACATGAATGGTCTCAGGATGATTTACTGTTGGCATGATACAGGACTGATGGTAGCGCTCACCTGGTCTTCTCCGGACAAGCTTTTTTCCGGATGCCCCAAACAATCGGAAAGGGGATTCATCAGAGAACATGACTTTACCCCAGTCCTCAGCAGTCCAATCCCTGTACCTTTTGCAGAATATCAGTCTGTCCCTGATGTTTTTCCTGGAGAGAAGTGGCTTCTTTGCTGCCCTTCTTGACACCAGGCCATACTCCAAAAGTATTCGCCTCACTGTGCGTGCAGATGCACTCACACCTGCCTGCTGCCATTCCTGAGCAAGCTCTGTACTGGTGTTGCCCCGATCCCGCAGCTGAATAAACTTTAGGAGACGGTCCTGGCGCTTGCTGGACTTTCTTTGGCACCCTGAAGCCTTCTTCACAACAATTGAACCGCTCTCCTAGAAGTTGATGATCCGATAAATGGTTGATTTAGGTGCAATCTTACTGGCAGCAATATCCTTGCCTGTGTAGCCCTTTTTGTGCAAAGCAATGATGACGGCACTTGTTTCCTTGCAGGTAACCATGATTGACAGAGGAAGAACAATGATTCCAAGCACCACCCTTCTTTTGAAGCTTCCAGTCTGTTATTCAAACTCAATCAGCATGACAGAGTGATCTCTAGCGTTGTCCTCGTCAACACTCACACCTGTGTTAACGAGAGAATCACTGACATGATGTCAGCTGGTCCTTTTGTGGCAGGGCTGAAATGCAGTGGAAATGTTTTTGGGGGATTCAGTTCATTTGCATGGCAAAGAGGGACTTTGCAAATTATCTGATCACTCTTCATAACATTCTGGAGTATATGCAAATTGCCATCATACAAACTGAGGCAGCAGACTTTGTGAACATTTATATTTGTGTCATTCTCAAAACTTTTGGTCACGACTGTATATACTGTATGCACAGTTGAAGTCGGAAGTTTACAAACACCTTAGCCAAATACATTTAATCTCAGTTTTTCACAATTCCTGACATGTAATCCTAGTAAAAATTCCTTGTCTTAGGTCAGTTAGAATCACCACTTTATTTTAAGAATGTAAAATGTCAGAATAATAGTAGAGAGAATTATTTATTTCAGCTTTTATTTCTTTCATCACATTCCCAGTGGTTCAGAAGTTAACATACACTCAATTAGTATTTTGTAGCATTGCCTTTAAATTGTTTAACTTTGGTCAAACGTTTCAGGTAGCCTTCCACAAGCTTCCCACAATAAATTGGGTGAATTTTGGCCCATTCCTCCAGACAGAGTCAGGTTTGTAGGCCTCCTTGATCGCACACGCTTTTTCAGTTCTGCCCACAAAGTTTCTATAGGATTGAGGTCAGGGCTTGTGATGGCCACCCCAATACCTTGACTTTGTTTTCCTTAAGCCGTTTTGCCACAACTTTGGAAGTATGCTTGGGGTCATTGTCCATTTGGAAGACCCATTTGCGGCCAAGCTTTAACTTCATGACTGATGTCTTGAGATGTTGCTTCAATATATCCACATAATTTTCCTACCTCATGATGCCATCTATTTTGTGAAGTGCACCAGTCTCTCCTGCAGCAAAGCACCCCCACAACATGATGCTGCCACCCCTGTGCTTCACGGTTGGGATGGTGTTCTTTGGCTTGCAAGCCTCCCCCTTTTTCCTCCAAACATAACAATGGTCATTATGGCCAAACTGTTGTATTTTTGTTTCATCAGACCAGAGGACATTTCTCCAAAAAGTACGATCTTTGTCCCCATGTGCAGTTGCAAACCGTAGTCTGTTTTTTTTATGGCGGTTTTGGAGCAGTGGCTTCTTCCTTGCTGAGCGGCCTTTCAGGTTATGTCGATATAGGACTCGTTTTACTGTGGATATAGATACTTTTGTACCTGTTTCCACCAGCATCTTCACTAGGTCCTTTGGTGTTGTTCTGGGATTGATTTGCACTTTTCGCAAATCAATCTCTAGGAGACAGAACGCGTTTCCTTCCTGAGCGGTATGTCTGCGTGGTCCCATGGTGTTTATACTATCGTACTATTGTTTGTACAGATAAACGTGGTACCTTCAGACGTTTGGAAATTGCTCCAAAGGATGAATTATTTTTCTGTGGTCTTGGCTGATTTCTTTTGATTTTCCCATGATGTCAAGCAAAGAGGAACTGAGTTTGAAGGTAGGCCTTGAAATACATCCACAGGTACACCTCCAATTGACTCAAATTATGTCAATTAGCCTATCAGAAGCTTCTAAAGCCATGATATCATTTTCTGGAATTTTCCAAGCTGTTTAAAGGCACAGTCAACTTAGTGTATATAAACTTCTGACCCACTGGACAAGAAATTTGTGGAGTGGGTGAAAAATGAGTTTTAATGACTCCAACCTAAGTGTATTTAAACTTCCGACTTCAACTGTATATTGTGTGTGTGCATATGTGTGAACGGGTTTGTGTGTTTGTGACCCAGGTGGTGCCCAGTCCCATGTCTCTCCCATGCTGGTCTGCAGAGCTCGGTGTAATCCCCTGTCACATTGATTAGGGAGGAACTCACACCATGCTAAAGTCACATGGGGAGGAACTCACACCATGCTAAAATCACATGGGGAGGGACTCACACCATGCTAAAATCACATGGGGAGGGACTCACATCATGCTAAAATCACATGGGGAGGCATTCACACCATGCTAAATTCACATGGGGAGGAACTCACACCATGCTAAATTCACATGGGGAGGCATTCACACCATGCTAAATTCACATGGGGAGGAACCCACACCGTGCTAAAATCACATGGGGAGGAACTCACACCGTGCTAAAATCACATGGGGAGGAACTCACACCATGCTAAAATCACATGAGGAGGAACTCACATCATGCTAAAATCACATGGGCAGGAACTCACACCATGCTAAAATCACATAAGGAGGAACTCACATCATGCTAAAATCACATGGGGAGGAACTCACACCATGCTAAAATCACATGAGGAGGAACTCACATCATGCTAAAATCACATGGTGAGGAACTCACACCATGCTAAAATCACATGGGGAGGAACTCACACCATGCTAAAATCACATGGGGAGGCACTCACACCATGTTAAATTCACATGGGGAGGAACTCACACCATGCTAAAATATCATGGGGAAGAACTCACACCATGCTAAAATCACATGGGGAGGAACTCACACCATGCTAAAATCACATAGGGAGGAACTCACACCATGCTAAAATCACATGGGGAGGAACTCACACCATGCTAAAATCACATAGGGAGGAACTCACATGCTAAAATCACATGGGGAGGAACTCACACCATGCTAAAATCACATGGGGAGGCACTCACATGCTAAAATCCATCTGCTGTGCAAGCTCCTAATGCAGACATTCACATCAACTCTCCCTGTGATGCCACGCTAACAATTCAGTGTCGTGTGTAGACCCTCACATTGTGCGCAGATACACATAACATCTCTTAAGACCCACATATTTTTGGCTCATGTCCTGGCCTGCTTTGTGTGCACAGTATACATGTATCTCAAATCAAGTGTACCTTGCACTCCACTCCTCTTGCACCTATTGGTTCACACGGGCCCTCGCTGAAACCCATAGAGCGTTCATTCCATCCAGTACGGTACAGGATATCCTGCCTCGTAGATACGAGAACATCTATAAGACCCACACATTTTGACTCAAGTCTTGACATTATGTACTGTGTGTGCTTCTGCATCTGCGTTGCTTGCTGTTTGGGGTTTTAGCCTGGGTTTCTGTATCAGCACTTTGTGACATCTGCTGATGTAAAAAGAGCTTTATAAATACATTTGGTTGGTTGATTGATTGATTGATGTATCAAGTGTGCCTTGTAGTCCTATGAAATCAAGTAATTCCCCCATGGAGACCCATAGGATGGTAATGCTGTGCAAACCAGCTGCTCCACCGCACTGACATACATCAAATGTCCAAGTGAAATATTTGTACTGTAGGTCATTATGACTGGGTGTTGAGTGTAGGAACCCCCTGACTTCCCATCAGTCCTTTGATTTACGTCCAGCGTTGCTCCTTAAGGTTGATTAATATCACATTATTACGCTGGCTATTTTTTATTTCATTGTCCAGGCGACCTCTCTCTCTCTCTCTCTCTCTCCCTCTGAAATTCTAGCCTTGGTCTTTGTTTATGAAAGCTAAAAAGAAAGAGTTGCTTCCCCTGAGCCACAGCTGTCCTAAACATCACCTCAAACTCCCACACGGTGTGTGTGTATGCGTGTGTCTGTTTGTGTGTGTGTGTCTACCAGTGTGTATCTTCTGTTGTCTTTCCCCGGCCGCAGGCGGGTTTGATTGACAGGCTAGATTTCAGAATCCCCTGCTCCTGTGTCCTGACTCCGACTGTAATCTTGTTACATGGTTCGTGCCTCCCTGCCCGCCTCTCTTCCTCTCCCATATGTGTGCATACATATTTCCACAGGCTATGCCTCCAGGAATTCCAGGCCCGGTCTTCAGAGGGGGATATTAGACTGACCGCAGGGCCTCTTTTCCCCTATCCGTTTCCATCTGGTGTCGCATTAAATATTACACTTTTTAATTTGATTCAATTCCCAACGACAAACCCTCGTGATTAGATCCAGATGGAGAGAGCAAGTGGGCCCACCCCGGACAGGGCCAGGGAGCTCTGGTCTGGGGATGAGGCTTGAAGCTGTGGGACTGGGGCTTGGAGATCTGGGATCTGCATTTCCAGGCCTTTTCCTGGGCCCATAATCTCAACTTCCATCCCTCTATCCCCCACAGAACTAAGACCAGAACCCTGTTAGTCATGACATATCTATTCTCCCACGGAACCAGATGTGTTCCCCAGGCCCATTAGGACCCAGTGAGAGTGCATCAGTGAGAGTGCATCAGTGAGAGTGCATCAGTGAGAGTGCATCAGTGAGAGTGCATCAGTGAGAGTGTATCAGTGAGAGTGTATGAGGCCCAATAGCGTATTGTACAGCAGATTAAAGGGATTAACGCATCATATATCCTGATGCTTAGTCCCCTTACCCCTATACATATCTACCTCAATCAATGTATCCCTGCACATTGTAAATATGGTATTGAAACTGACCCTGGAACTGACCATGTATATAGCTTACTTACTTTGTCATGTTCTTCTTATTTCTTATTTTTATGTATTGTGTGTTTTTGTTCTACTTTATGTTATTTTTAGGACTAACTGATTACTGCATTGTTGGGTTTAGAGCTTTCAAGAAAGGCATTT
The DNA here is from genome assembly GCF_045679555.1 of Salvelinus alpinus. NCBI lineage: Eukaryota > Metazoa > Chordata > Actinopteri > Salmoniformes > Salmonidae > Salvelinus > Salvelinus alpinus. The sequence goes on along the minus strand of NC_092088.1, from coordinate 18,900,987 downwards.
CACTGTAATTGTGACATTAAAACATGAAACTTGAAACGTGGGTCAGAATGGTGGCCTGAGGCTAAATGGTTTCATCCATTTCATCCACTCCATTCCAGCCATTGTTGTGAGCTGTCCTCCCCTCAGCAGCCTCCATGCTAATTCCCCCACAATGTACAGTACCAGTCAAAAGTTTGGACACACCTACTCATTCAAGGGTTTTTCTTTATTTTTACTATTTTCTACATTGTAAAATAACAGTGAAGACATCAAAACTATGAAATAACACATATGGAATCATGTAGTAACCAAAAACGTGTTAAACAAATCAAAATATATCTTATATTTAAAATTCTTCAAAGTAGCCACCCTTTGCTTTGATGACAGCTTTGCACACTCTTGGCATTCTCTCAACCAGCTTCACCTGGAATGCTTTTCCAACAGACTTGAAGGAGTTCCCACATATGCTGAGCACTTGTTGGCTACTTTTCCTTCACTCTGCAGTCCAACTCATCCCAAAACATCTCAATTGGGTTGAAGTTGGGTGATTGTGGAGGCCAGGTCATCTGATGCAGCACTCCATCACTCTCCTTCTTGGTCAAATAGCCCTTACACAGCCTGTAGGTGTGTTGGGTCATTGTCCTGTTGAAAAACAAATGATAGTCCCACTAAGCGCAAACCAGGTTGGATGGTATATCGCTGCAGAATGCTGTGGTAGCCATGCTGGTTAAGTGTGCCTTGAATTCTAAATAAATCACAGACAGTGTCGCCAGCAAAGCACCATCACACCTCCTCCATGCTTGATGGTGGGAACCACACATGCGGAGATCATTCGTTCATCTACTCTGCGTCTCACAAAGACATGGCGGTTAGAACCACAAATCTCTAATTTGGACTCATCAGACCATAGGACAGATTTCCACTGGTCTAATGTCCTTTGCTCGTGTTTCTTGGCCCAAGCAAGTCTCTTCTTCTTATTGGTGTCCTTTTGTAGTGGTTTCTTTGCAGCAATCTGACCATGAAGGCTTGATTCACACAGTCTCCTCTGAGCAGTTGATGTTGAGATGTGTCTGTTACTTGAACTCTGTGAAGCATTTATTTGGATTGCAATTTCTGAGGCTGGTAACTCTAATGAACTTATCCTCTGCAGCAGAGATAACTCTGGGTCTTCTTTTCCTGTTGTGGTCCTCGTGAGAGCCAGTTTCATCATAGCGCTTGATGGTTTTTGCGACTGCACTTGAAGAAACGTTCAAAGTTCTAGAAATGTTCTGTATTGACTGACCTTAGTTTCTTAACGTATTGATGGACTGTCATTTCTCTTTGCTTATTTGAGCGGTTCTTGCAATAATATGGACTTGGTCTTTTACCAAATAGGGCTATCTTCTGTATACCACCCCTACCTTGTCACAACACAATTGATTGGCTCAAATGCATTAAGAAGGAAAGAAATTCCACATATTAATTGAAATGCATTCCAGGTGACTACCTGAGTTGTTTAACACTTTTTTGGTTACTACATGATTCCATATGTGTCATTTCATAGTTTTGATGTCTTCACCAATATTCTACAATGTAGAAATAGTCAAAATAAAGAAAAACCCTTGAATGAGTAGGTGTGTCCAAACCTTTGACTAGTAGTGTGTGTTCGCAACATGCTGAGGGTTTGACTCCAGAAAGTGTAAATGGACTACAGTAGAATAATACCATTAACCAAGAATCTTGGGGAATGATCTAGAATGCAGGACAGAAGTAGGCCAATGTGTGTGTTGTGTTTATTGGTTGCTGGGTGGAATGTAGCCTATGTCTCCAAGGAAACATGTGTATTTCTGTGTAGATGTCACATTTGAGTGGTTGTGTTTGGCTAGAGCGAGTGTTTGCGCACATAAATGCGGTGTATGTGTGTGTGCGCCTGCGTGCAGCCATGTTTGTGTGTGTGTGTATGTGCGGTCAGAACACAGGCTCGGGTAATAAACAGGCAGTGGGGTTGGAGGTGGACTTTGGGCTGGTTTGATATATTGACACAATCCTGGCGAAACACTGCTCTTGTCTCTCCAAGAAATCTGGGGTCTGGAATTTTATCCATGAACTCATTTTCATCCGTACCCAGAATAGGCTTTGTCTTCTCTCTTCTCTCTCTCTCCCTCTCTCTCTCTCTCACACTCTTCTCCCACTCTCACTCTCTCTCTCTCTCTGTCTCTCTTTCTCTCTGGCTCTTTCTGGCTCTCTCTGTCTGTCTCGCTCTCTCTCTGGCTCTCTCTCACTCTTCTCATCTTTCTACTCTGGGGTTAGGATTATGGTTGGAGTTGAGGGTTTGTGGTTTGTGTGTGTTGTGTAATCTCTGTGGTTCTGTATCAGAGTATGGATCCGGCCTCTCTCTTGTAGGTCAAAGTTCAAGGCAGAGAGACTGAGCTGAACAGTGTATTTCGAAGACCTGAAAGGTTAGTGAAGAAACATTGAACCCAGTGCAGTACTTCCTTATTGGCAACATGCATTCCAGAGACCACAACAGTACAGACACAGTACAGAGTTGAGGTCAATTCTTTTTCAATTCCTGTCAGTGGAATTGGACGCAATTTCCCCTTAGGAATGCAACAGAAATGTCTGAAATTAGTGGAGTTTAGGTGGCAAGGCCTCTGACAGACACTATGTGTGCATGTGTATCTTACCACCGGGGACTCAGGCAATATACATTTCTCTGAGAGCTTGCCTGTTAAGTTCATAGGATCACTAGAAGTTGTTGTTTTGGTGTTGTTTTGGTGTTGTTGTCTGCTTCTAGCCCCTTGGAGTCATCATCTTTGTGATTGTGGTCTATTAAACTCAGTTTTCTTTGATTTCCCTTGATGTATTGTATCATTCTCAGTTCAATGTGGGGTACGAGCTGATGAAAAAAGAAACAATTTAATCAAATTGAATCTGGCTCTAATGAAATGTTCTAATCTCTGACCAGAGCTGTAAAATTGATAATCATAAGCCTGTGTGTGTGTGTGTGTGTGTGTGTTTGTGTGTGTGTGTGTGTGTGTGTGTGTGTGTGTGTGTGTGTGTGTGTGTGTGTGTGTGTGTGTGTGTGTGTGTGTGTGTGTGTGTGTGTGTGTGTGTGTGTGTGTGTGTGTGTGTGTGTGTGTGTGTGTGCGTTTGCGCGTGTGTGCGTGTGTGTGTGTGTGTGCGCGTTTGTACGTGTGTTTTTCGTGCGTGTTTATGTGTGATTTTGCATGTGTGTATACAGTGCCTTCAGAAAGTAGTCAGACCCCTTGACTTTTTTCAAATGTTTTTATGTTACAGCCTTATTCTAAAATGGATTAAATAAAAAAAGTCCTCAGCAATCTACACACAATACCCCATAATGAAAAAGCAAAAACAGGTTTTGAGAAATCTTTGCTAATTCATTAAATATGTAAAACAGAAATACCTTATTTACAAAAATATTCAGCCCCTTTGCTATGAGACTCGAAATTGAGCTCAGGTATCCTGTTTTCATTGATCATCCTTCAGATGTTTCTACAACTTGATTAGAGTCCACTGGTGGTAAATTCAATTGATTGGACATGATTTGGAAAGGCACACACCTGTCTACATAAGGTCCCACAGCTGACAGTGCATGTCAGAGCAAAAACCAAGCCATGAGGTCGAAGGAATTGTCCGTAGAGCTCTGAGACAGGATTATGTCGAGGCACAGATCTGGGGAAGGGTACGAAAACATTTCTGCAGCATAGCAGATCCCCAAGAAGGATCTAGGTCAGTGAGGTTACCAAGAACCTGATGGTCACTCTAACAGAGCTTTAGAGTTCCTCTGTGGAGATGGGAGAACCTTCCAGATGGACAACCATCTCTGTAGCACTCCACCAATCAGGCCTTTATGGTAGAGTGGCCAGAAGGAAGCCACTCCTCAGTTAAAGGCACATGACAAACCGCTTGGAGTTTGCCAAAAGGCACCTAAAGACTCTCAGATCATGAGAAACAAGATTCTCTGGTCGGATCAAAGTTTTTGCTTTGTCATTATGGGGTATTGTGTGTGGATTGATAAGGGGGGAAAAAACAACTGAATCCATTCTAGAATAAGGCTGTAATGTAACAAAATGTAGAAAAAGTTAAGGGGTCTGAATACTTTCCGGAGACACTGTATGTACGCAGATGTGTGTGTGTTTCTGTGTGTGTGTGTTTCTGTATGTGTGTGTTTCTGTGTATGTGTGTTTCTGTGTGTGTGTGTTTCTGTATGTGTGTGTTTCTGTGTGTGTGTGTTTCTGTATGTGTGTGTTTCTGTATGTGTGTGTTTCTGTGTGTGTGTGTTTCTGTGTATGTGTGTTTCTGTGTGTGTGTGTTTCTGTATGTGTGTGTTTCTGTGTGTGTGTGCCCATTTGCCGGGTTGGGTAGGTTACGTTCTAAATGTAATTCGTTATGGTTGCTAGTTACCTGTTTAAAATTGTAATCAGTAATGTAACTTTTTATTTTCCCATACTTTTCCCATTTTATTTTCCTATACCCATACATTAACATAATCTGATTACTTTCAGTTACTTCTAGATTACTTTCCCCTTAAGAGGCATTAGAAGACAAAAATGTATATTACCAATTGAACGACATCTATTGCAGGATAAATCAATGTTACAGTTTACATAGCTGGCCATAAATGGATGTTGCATTTTACTTTATGGGTTGGTTATGTAGGCTTCTTCTAACCCATCGCTTTCTACTACAGATAATAATACAATTTAGGTTATAGCTTTACATTATAAACCAAAGTCTGTCAGATTTCCAGTTATTCCGATTAATTTTAGTACCCCTTGATCTTCAAGAATAGTACTTGGAAATATGAAGGACTTATTAGCCTACTCTGTTGTTTATGATTTTGTTGTCATGGAGTACTAATTGGGCTCATTGCTTCGAGTTGAAAAAGAAATGCTGCTCTCATGGAATTGCATGCTTTGAGCACTACCAAAAAGTGCTATTTGCATGTGAAAGATGTATGCCATATGCTGCATTTTCTATAGGCCTATTGTTTGTGTTTTTGTTAGTGACACTTTGATATCTCAATAATTGGCAGCTGTTTAAAGGGCAAATCCACAGTTGAAACAATAACAAAGCAACTAACCCCGCCTTTGTTTTAGTCAAAAGCTGAGGGATGGGCCTGGAGAAATGTAACCACTCTCAGATTAATAGACAGAGCTCCAAGGACTGACCATCCATGATGTCAACATTATTGTTTTAACCATGTGTTGAGGCTGTACGGTGTTTGTTAACATTTACAATGTTTACAAACATTGGAGGAAAAACAAGCTTGTATTTATAAGTTATATTCTTCAAGAATCAATGGGTACATATATCATTAATTTATAAGTCAAAATATTAATGTACTGTAGCAACTACAGATTTCCCCTTTAAGTGTGTCCGTTAGGCCTATGGACTTTTTTTTATCAGTACGAATTAGATTGAGCAATATTATTATTTTTTTTTAAGTGCTCGTCACATTTTGACAGAAAAATGGTCCAATTCACGCATTAATCAAGATAACATCCCTGGTCATTGCTACTGTCTGGCGGACTCACTAAACACAAATGCTAAGTTTGTAAATGATGTCTGAGCATTGGAGTGTTCCCCTGGTTGTCCATAATTAAAAATAATTAAAAAGGAAATTGTGCAGTCGGATTTGCTTAATATAAGGAATTTGAAATGATTTATACTTTTACTTTTGATACTTATGTGTATTTAAAAACAAGTACTTTCAGACTTTTGCTCAAGTAGTATTTTACTGGGTGACTTTCACCTTTACTTGAGTCATTTTCTATTAATGTGTTTTTCCTTATACTGAAGTATGACAATTGAGCACTTTTCCCACCACTGTTATAAAGTAGGAACTCGCTCAAATTTCTATTAAGATAGGCTGGGATCAGCACTATGCAGCTGTTGCAAAAACACATTTCTCACTGGCTGTCCACTGGTAGCAAAACCAATGATTGAAAGGTAGCTTAAACTTCTTTTCAACCATTATTAGGTTAAAATACACATATACTGTACATTTGTGAACAGCCATCCACAAACTCCACAAGTGGCAAATAGGCCTAGCTAAATGAGATTGCAGCAGTGTGATCCACATAAATACGCTTTGTAGATATGTGACCGATCAGCTCGATTCGGTCTTATGTAGCAATAAGTTAAATTGTGTTTTAAAAATGTTGATAAAAGTAGAGACTCAGAGCTAGAAAATGGTATATCATATACTACAGTTGAGGAACAATGGGAAAGTAATTCTGCTTTGAAAGTTGATAAACTTGTAACCTCGATTTTGAGAAAATGGACCTTGAATGTTTGGTACCTACTGGAGAGCTCTTCTTTGTCTATTCAGCATCGTTCACACCCTCTTAAGCTCGAGCCCCACCCATCTCTTTAAGGATTCACACGAGGCTATGTACTAAACAACCAAAGATTTCAAGACTACAGGCTGGCTTATGCTACGGGTGTGTTTCATAAATTTCATCTGGAGTGCCGGAGTGTGCTCTGGGTGTTCGTAAACTCAGAGCGTTGTCAGACTGTCCGTTTCTAAATTCAGAGCGTTGTCAGACTGTCCGTTCGTAAATTCAGAGCATTGTCAGACTGTCCGTTCGTAAATTCAGAGCGTTTCGCTCTCGGAGGGGTAGGGTTGATCCGAGCATTCTAACTTAACAACAGCAGTCAAGCACCCAAGCTAACTGGCTAACGTTGGCTAGCTTGCTAGCTACTGCCAGACAACAGCTCAGTTGGACCATTTTACTCACCCTAGCAGAGCTGTTTAGGCTGGTTTTGTGTTATCCAGAGCATTGGTGACTGCAACTGTGCTGCTGGCAAAAATGTAATTACGCTTTTTTGCCAATGTTTACTGACACCAGCCATATTCAACAGGTGTTGAGCGTTCATAAATTCATCAGTTATTCTGCGCTCTGGCACACTCAGACGAGACTGCTCTGAAATCAACGTAGATAGCCAGAGCGAATTTACCAGCTACGTCTATCAACAGTTGTCGCAGGGACATCATAAACATTCTATTGAAATAGTTACTTGCATAGTGGAATCTTTTGTTTAGACATGTAGCTAGCTAACTAAACAATTAACCATAATCCCAACTCATAACATTACTACCCTGCTTGAATCTGCAGGTAGTTAACCAACCAGGTTCAATGTTAGATAGCTAACATTAGGCTATAATTAGCAATGCAAATGTCTCTGAGATACAAATAATATTACTACACAGATCATACATGTAACGTTAGCTATCTAGCCAGCCAGCTAACGTTAGTTAGCTAGCTAACAGTACACTTTAACTTGAAATGAAAGTGACTTTCTGATTTAAAAAAAAAAAGTATAATATCTGAAAATGTAGCTAGCTAGACTCTCTTACCCGTATACATGGATGGACGCTTCTCCCTCTCTGTCACGGATGCAATGGTTGCCCTTAGATTGAAGATGTAATCCATACAGGTGTTTTATACAACAGCCTTTTGTGTGTTCTCTTTTCGACTCCGTCTGCATATTTGCAATCAAACGCCAGAATTTTCTCCATCTCCTTAGCTATCATACTATAATTCCACTGATTTCAAAACTTGGTCCTCCAGAAAGTGGAGAGCAACACTTATGCAGTTCTTCGTGATATCTTTCAAAAAAGCCACGTTAGAAAGGATTACCTACACATACTGACCAGCTCATATTATAGATAGAAGCGAACTACATGGCAGACCAATCCGAACTCATCTCTCTGCATGTCCAACCCCTCATTATCTCAGCCAATCATGGCTAGCAGGAAGGTTGCTGACTTTTTCCAAGGCTAAACCAACTAGGCTTGTAAATTTAACAATTGTATTCGTATTTACAGATGGCATACAAGTTTGTTATTAAAGCACATGAAAGATCACATGTTCCAGAAGGCATTACTGCCAAAAAAAGAATTTAGATTTTATAAAAAAAAGTTTACGTTCAACTGGCGCTCCTGTGAAGTAGTGATGCGCCACATATGGCTACTTTCCTGAAACGAGTCACATATCAATAACAAGTGATATCTGTATCTCCCAGCCCATAGGCTTAACTCCAAGCGGGGATAATCTTTGGATGCCGACAGCAGTCGCACCATTGGAAGACATAGCTTGGACTATAGCCTACAAAAGCTTATTCATCAAATGCATTTGGTGTGTTGTCATAGTGGTCTCTGACTTGTGGTCAGACTCGCTCAGGCGGAACGAACTTCAACTCGTGCTTTTTTCCCATGCTGATTTGAATGTCATTGAGAAAACAGAAAAGGTGTCAATGAATTGTTTTTTTTTCTCAAACATCCTTATTGAATTTAAAAGTAATCCTAGGAGTAATCATCTAGTTTTTTAAAAGTATCTATAATCTGATTAGAATATTTTAGTTGTTAACGTAACAGATTTTATTTGTTACATAACAGATTACAAGTAATCCTGTTACTCCCCAACCCTGCCCATGTGTGTGTGTGTATTTGTATGTGTGTATACATTATGCACTCACGTGTGTGTGTGTGTGTTGGGAGAAGCATGTGAAGCTAGGCTTGTGAGGCTCCTTCCCAGAAAGATAATTCCCTAAAGAGAGATGTCTCCAGATGTGTGGAATACTGAGACTAATTGCGAAACCCTCTCTAGGATGCTGATCCTTCGTAGCATTCCTCTGTATGTGGAATCAATGTCAAATTACTACAGGGGAGATAGAGTGTGAGACTCCCAATGGACTGTTTGTGTGACATATCTGCTGGGAATATGAATGTATGGGTTTCTGAATGGACCTACGTACAGTGTGGCAAAATGGCATAGAAACACCTCATAAATTCCCTGAACTTCATCATAAATACAACCCTCAAATGCCAATGTCTAATAGCTCTACATATTGCTTGTTAAGAATGCAGGGAGGTTGGGATAGTGTTCTTCTGCATTGGCACATCTCTCTTCCTTGGGTTGGCATTAGTACAAACACCAAGCCGCTTATCCCTAACGAGCGGAGCCCCTACCAACCGCCAATCAAAGGCGTGAAAGCACTGGCACAGGCTGATCGTGTAATTATGTGGGCCCACTAGCTAAATGGCTAATAACTGTTTGCAGGAGTTAGAGTGCCCAGGCAGAGCTGTTAAGACCAGGGTTTGGAGACAGACAACTCTCTCTCATTCTTTCTCTCCCCACATGGTCTGTCATTACCTAACCCGATTCCAGTGGTGTAAAGTACTTAAGTAAAAAATACTTTGAAGTACTACTTAAGTAGTTTTTTGGGGTATCTGTACTTTACTTTACTATTTATATACAGTACCAGTCAAAAGTTTGCACACACCCACTACTCAAGCGTTATTATTATTATTTTTTAAACTATTTTCTACATTGTGGAATAATAGTGAAGACATCATAACTATGAAATAACATATATAGAATCATGTAGTAACCAAAAAAGTGTCAAACAAATCAAAATATATTTAATATTTTTGATTCTTTGAAGTAACCACCCTTTGCCTTGATGACAGCTTTGCTGGGGATGCTTTGCTGTTGACACTGTCTGTGATTTATTTAGAATTCAAGGCACACTTAACCAGCATGGCTACCAGAGCATTCTGCAGAGATATGCCATCCCATCTGGTTTTCGCTTAGTGGGAATATCATGTGTTTTTCAACAAGACAAGTCTGTTGGGAAAGCATTCCAGGTGAAGCTGGTTGAGAGAATGCCAAGAGTGTGCAAAGCTGTCATCAAAGCAATCGGTACTTTGAAGAATTTAATATATAAGATATATTTTGATTTGTTTAACACTTTTTGGGTTAATACATGATTTATTTCATGTGTTATGTGTTATTTCATAGTTTTGATGTCTTCACTGTTATTCTACAATGTAGAAAATTGTTTGAAAAAATCTGAGTTGCAAAAGCAGAGTTGTAAAGAAAAAGACATATCTCAGACTGGCCAATAAAAAGAAAAGATTAAGATGGGCAAAAGAACACAGACACTGGACAAAGGAACTCTGCCTAGAAGGCCAGCATTCCGGAGTCGCCTCTTCACTGTTGACGTTGAGACTGGTGTTTTGCGGGTACTATTTAATGAAGCTGCTAGTTGAGGACTTGAGGACTCTGTTTCTCAAACTAGACACTCTAATGTACTTGTCCTCTTGCTCAGTTGTACACCGGGGCCTCCCACTCCTCTTTCTATTCTGGTTAAAGCCTGTTTGCGCTGTTCTGTGAAGGGAGTAGTACACATCGTTGTACAAAGGTTTTTCTACTGATCAATTAGCCTTTTAAAATGATAAACTTGGATTAGCTAACACAACGTGCCATTGGAACACAGGAGTGATGGTTGCGGATAATGGGCCTATGTAGATATTCCATAAAAAATCTGCCGTTTCCAGCTACAATTGTCATTTACAACATTAACAATGTCTACACTGTATTTCTGATCAATTTGATGTTATTTTAATGGACAAAAAAATTGCTTTTCTTTCAAAAACAAGGACATTTCTAAGTGACCCCAAACTTTTGAACGGTAGTGTATATATAGATTTTTTTACTCAAGCATGAGAATTGGGTACTTTTTCCACCACTACCAGATACCATGCAGTATTTCATAAGAGACAGGAGATGTGTATTTCTTTCAACTGGGAGATGAGAGGCCCAATGGTGTGTGTGTGTGTGTGTGTGTGTGTGTGTGTGTGTGTGTGTGTGTGTGTGTGTGTGTGTGTGTGTGTGTGTGTGTGTGTGTGTGTGTGTGTGTGTGTGTGTGTGTGTGTGTGTGTGTGTGTGTGTGTGTGTGTGTGTGTGTGTGTGTGTGTGTCTACATGAACATATCGCTTTGAGAACACACGTTGAGGTGTGTGCAGAAACAAGAGGGAGGTTGGGAAAGTTAGTGAGGATGTTTAGTTTGACATTGAACCAGCATAACTCATGCTGATTAGAAGGAGGGAATATGTTGTGGAAGGATAATAGAGCAGAGCAGGATTAAAGAGCGAGCGAGAGAGAGAGAGGTGGAATAATTCTCCATTGAAAATGCTGTTTAGTACGGTATTCGTCTTTATCGACGTGTGTGAAACACTCCCTATAAGTGAGTCCTCCCTGCTGTAAGGGTTAAGTGTATGCTGTGCTCTCTGTGGTGTCTTAAGCTGGGTGATGTGGACCCTGTACCTGGCCAATCTGCTGTTGGATGACTGAGCAGCGCTGAACAGCTGGGCTGCTATTGTTGGAATAGTGTAGTCGATGCCTGGAGTACTGGAGGAGTGGGCCAGAGAAGTGCAGGCAGGTGCACAGATAGGGCTCTACCTGTGCAGAGCACATTCCCCTTTGCACTTCCAGTCTCCAAAGTGCCCTTGGTGGTGGTGGTATAATATCTACAAAAATTGTATACTTTTTTGTTGTTGTTTTTCTGAACCCACTGCCCGCAAGTCGTCGTTAAATTCTCATCTATGCTCAGGCGCTCGTATCCAAATTTGTAACCAGAAAGAATTTGTTTAATTTCCTCCAGTTTTGCATGGCAAAACCAGAGTAGGCCTACATATATCATCCATAGGAAATACGCCGAAAATAAGGTCTGTGGTGAACACAGGCTTAGGAGATCTTATACGTTTTGTTATACGAGACGATCTTCATCAGCTAACATCACTTTTTGTGAATTTTGAAGAATTTATGTAATTAAAAAAAGCCCATAAATCAAATAAAATGTATTTATATAGCCCTTCTTACATCTGCTGATATCTCAAAGTGCTGTACAGAAACCCAGCCTAAAACCCCAAACAGCAAGCAATACAGGTGTAGAAGCACGGTGGCTAGGAAAAACTCCTTAGAAAGGCCAACACCTAGGAAGAAACCTAGAGAGGAACCAGGCTATGAGGGGTGGCCAGTCCTCTTCTGGCTGTGCCGGGTGGAGATTAGAACAGAACATGGCCAAGATGTTCAAATGTTCATAAATGACCAGCATGGTCAAATAATAATAATCACAGTAGTTGTCGAGGGTGCAACAGGTTAGCACCTCGGGAGTAAATGTCAGTTGGCTTTTCATAGCCGATCATTGAGAATCTCTACCGCTCCTGTCTCTAGAGAGTTGAAAACAGCTGGGACAGGTCAGGGTTCCATAGCCGCAGGCAGAACAGTTGAAACTGGAGCAGCAGCACGGCCAGGTGGACTTGGGACAGCAAGGAGTCATCATGCCAGGTAGTCCTGAGGCATGGTCCTAGGGCTCAGGTCCTCCGAGAGAGAGAAAGAAAGAGAGAAAGAGAGAATTAGAGAGAGCATACTTCAATTCACACAGGACACCAGATAAGACAGGAGAAATACTCCAGATATAACAGACTGACCCTAGCCCCCCGACACACAAACTATTGCAGCATAAATACTGGAGGCTGAGACAGGAGGGGTCAGGAGACACTGTGGCCCCATCCGATGATACCCCCGGACAGGGCCAAACAGGCAGGATATAACCACACCCACTTTGCCAAAGCACAGCCCCCACACCACTAGAGGGATATCTTCAACCACCAACTTACCATCCTGAGACAAGGCCGAGTATAGCCCACAAAGATCTCCGCCTCGGCACAACCCAAGGGGGGGGGTGCCAACCCATAAAGCACATTGAGGCTTCATAATTCATAAAGGTCATGTTTACTGACTGGTATTATCTCGTAGAACAAAACGTATATGTCTCCGAAGCCTGTGTTGACCTCAGACCTATTCTTTCCCGATTAATTTTTCCAATAGAGACTGAACAAACAAGATTTAACTCATTTCCGTTTTTTAGGACTACAAGCCGGCGAGCTCTATGACAGGCTGAATTAGCACAGCTATGGTGCGAGCGTGTGAACACGTGCATGTGCGTGCGCGGGGGCTCAAAAGTTTTTCTACAACTCCTTTTTGGGGTGTCTCGGGTCCAAAGTTTTTTGAAAACCACAGGGATACATGATAGTGGCAACAAATGGAGTTGGGTTGGATATAGTCATGGTAGGTTAAAGTACAGTGTATTTCGTACCATCTTCTCTTTTGACTGGAATTGTGTTGGTCATTGTTAGTAAATGCAGCATTTATTCAAAATAGTTTTGCTAAATACTTTACTCATCAGATTGTTCTTATTTCCCTCTTCTTTTAATAAAGAAATCTGTGACGGCGGCTGCGGGATTTGTTTTGGGGGCGGGGGTGTCCTTTTTTTGTTGTTGAGCATATGCCCCCCAGAATGTCTGTGCACGGCCCTGGAGCAGTCTACTGGGGCCCCGGAGTACTGGAGGTGTGGGCTGGAGCAGTGTACTGGGGCCCTGGAGTACTGGAGGTGTGGGCTGGAGCAGTGTACTGGGGCCCTCGAGTACTGGAGGTGTGGGCTGGAGAAGTGTACTGGGGCCCTGGAGTACTGGAGGTGTGGGCTGGAGCAGTCTACTGGGGCCCTGGAGTACTGGAGGTGTGGGCTGGAGCAGTGTACTGGGGCCCTGGAGTACTGGAGGTGTGGGCTGGAGCAGTCTACTGGGGCCCTGGAGTACTGGAGGTGTGGGCTGGAGCAGTGTACTGGGGCCCTGGAGTACTGGAGGTGTGGGCTGGAGCAGTCTACTGGGGCCCTGGAGTACTGGAGGTGTGGGCTGGAGCAGTCTACTGGGGCTGGGAGTTGTACAGTCAGCCAGCATGTCTGCCTCTAATCAGGAGCAATGACAAGGCCATGCTCGGAACCTAGCAGCGAACTGCCATAGAGGTTTATACTGTAACAATACAGAGAGAGAGAGGCAGAGAGAGAGAGAAAAAGAGAGAGAGCCTGAGCTCAACACACATTCAGTATACAGTAGGTTCACACCATAACAGAGAGAGAGAGAATGGCCTGATATGCACCCAGCAAACACATTCCTGTACTCAGTTTTAGCTAAAGGCTCGTTAATCTCATTTCCAGGTTGAAGAATTTACAAACTAGCAGCCCATTTTCTTATCCAGTTGTACGCTCTGTTTCAGTTTCAGTTTGGCCTTAGTTTCGTATCGGCAGGGGAAGGAGGATTGTTGGGAAAATGTGTTCATTGGCAAATGTATCAAACTTGAGTCCATATTTCCTATATTGGTTGCAGTGGACAACAAATGGGGAGCAGTGTTTCATGTGAGCAAAACTAGGAAGTGGTTTGGATAGGGTGCTTGGCTCGTTGACATGGTTACAGTAATCTGAGCGTATGACGTCTGTAGTGTAGTGTAGACTTCAGTCTGTGGAGAGACAGTGCTGGCCTGGACAAATATGATTAGGCCTTGTTACGGTTTACCTCACTAGTACTGCCCAGTCTAACTTAGTCTAGCCCTAACCCCACTGGTAGGGCAAGTGGGGTTAGGGCCAGTGAGGTAGGGCCTGTGGGGTTATGGGCCAGTGGGGTTATGGACCAGTGAGGTTATGGACCAGTGAGGTAGGGCCTGTAGGGTTAGGGCCAGTGAGGTAGGGCCTGTGAGGTAGGGCCAGTGGGGTTAGGGCCTGTGGGGTTATGGCCTGTGGGGTTAGGGGCAGTGAGGTAGGGCCAGTGAGGTAGGGCCTGTGGGGTTATGGACCAGTGGGGTTAGGGCCAGTGAGGTAGGGCCAGTGAGGTAGGGCCAGTGAGGTAGGGCCTGTGGGGTTATGGACCAGTGGGGTTATGGACCAGTGGGGTTATGGCCTTTGGGGTTATGGGCCAGTGGGGTTATGGACCAGTGGGGTTATGGGCCAGTGGGGTATGGCCTTTGGGGTTAGGGCCAGTGAGGTAGGGCCTGTGAGGTAGGGCCTGTGGGGTTAGGGCCTGTGGGGTTAGGGCCTGTGGGGTTAGGGCCAGTGAGGTAGGGCCAGTGAGGTAGGGCCAGTGAGGTAGGGCCTGTGGGGTTATGGACCAGTGGGGTTATGGACCAGTGGGGTTATGGGCCAGTGGGGTTATGGGCCAGTGGGGTATGGCCTTTGGGGTTAGGGCCAGTGAGGTATGGCCTGTAGGGTTAGGGCCAGTGAGGTAGGCCTGTAGGGTTAGGGCCAGTGAGGTAGGGCCTGTGGGGTTAGGGCCAGTGAGGTAGGGCCTGTGGGGTTAGGGCCAGTGAGGTAGGGCCAGTGAGGTAGGGCCTGTGGGGTTAGGGCCTGTGGGGTTAGGGCCAATGGGGTAGGGTCAGTGAGGTAGTGCCAGTGAGGTATGGCGTGTGGGGTTAGGGCCTGTGGGGTTAGGGCCTGTGGGGTTAGGGCCAATGGGGTAGGGTCTGTGGGGTTAGGGCCAATGGGGTAGGGCCAGTGAGGTAGGGCCTCTGGGGTTAGGGCCAGTGAGGTAGGGCCTGTGGGGTTAGGGCCAGTGAGGTATGGCCTGTGGGGTTAGGGCCAGTGAGGTAGGGCCTGTGGGGTTAGGGCCAGTGAGGTAGGGCCAATGGGGTAGGACCAGTGAGGTAGGACCTGTGGGGTTAGGGCCAGTGAGGTAGGGCCAGTGAGGTAGGGCCAGTGAGTTAGGGCCTGTGGGGTTAGGGCCTGTGGGGTTAGGGCCAATGGGGTAAGGGCCTGTGGGGTTAGGGCCAGTGAGGTAGGGCCTGTGGGGTTAGGGCCAGTGAGGTATGGCCTGTGGGGTTAGGGCCAGTGAGGTATGGCCTGTAGGGTTAGGGCCAGTGAGGTATGGCCTGTAGGGTTAGGGCCAGTGAGGTATGGCCTGTAGGGTTAGGGCCAGTGAGGTATGGCCTGTAGGGTTAGGGCCAGTGAGGTATGGCCTGTGGGGTTAGGGCCAGTGAGGTAGGGCCTGTAGGGTTAGGGCCAGTGAGGTATGGCCTGTGGGGTTAGGGCCAGTGAGGTATGGCCTGTAGGGTTAGGGCATGTGGGGTAGGGCCTGTGGGGTTATGGGCCAGTGGGGTTATGGGCCAGTGGGGTTATGGGCCAGTGAGGTAGGGCCTGTAGGGTTAGGGCCAGTGAGGTAGGGCCTGTGAGGTAGGGCCTGTGGGGTTAGGGCCTGTGGGGTTAGGGCCAATGGGGTAGGGCCAGTGAGGTAGGGCCAGTGAGGTATGGCCTGTGGGGTTAGGGCCTGTGCGGTTAGGGCCAATGGGGTAGGGCCTGTGGGGTTAGGTCCTGTGGGGTTAGGGCCAATGGGGCAGGGCCAGTGAGGTATGGCCTGTAGGGTTAGGGCCAGTGAGGTAGGGCCTGTGGGGTTAGGGCCAGTGAGGTATGGCCTGTTGGGTTAGGGCCAGTGAGGTATGGCCTGTAGGGTTAGGGCCAGTGAGGTATGGCCTGTGAGGTAGGGCCAGTGAGGTAGGGCCAGTGAGTTATGGCCTGTGGGGTTAGAGCCAATGGGGTAGGGCCTGTGGGGTTAGGGCCTGTGGGGTTAGGGCCAGTGAGGTAGGGCCTGTAGGGTTAGGGCCAGTGAGGTAGGGCCTGTGGGGTTAGGGCCAGTGAGGTAGGGCCTGTGGGGTTAGGGCCAGTGAGGTATGGCCTGTGGGGTTAGGGCCAGTGAGGTATGGCCTTTCGGGTTAGGGCCAGTGAGGTATGGCCTGTGGGGTTAGGGCCAGTGAGGTATGGCCTGTAGGGTTAGGGCCAGTGAGGTATGGCCTGTGGGGTTAGGGCCAGTGAGGTATGGCCTGTGGGGTTAGGGCCAGTGAGGTATGGCCTGTAGGGTTAGGGCCAGTGAGGTATGGCCTGTGGGGTTAGCCCAGTGAGGTAGGGCCTGTGGGGTTATGGGCCAGTGGGGTTATGGCCCAGTGAGGTAGGGCCTGTGGGGTTATGGACCAGTGGGGTTATGGACCAGTGGGGTTATGGACCAGTGGGGTTATGGACCAGTGGGGTTATGGACCAGTGGGGTTAGGGCCAGTGGGCTTATGGGCCAGTGGGGTTAGGGCCAGTGGGGTTATGGACCAGTGGGGTTAGGGCCAGTGGGGTTATGGACCAGTGGGGTTAGGGCCAGTGGGGTTATGGGCCAGTGGGATTATGGGCCAGTGGGGTTATGGGCCAGTGGGGTTATGGGCCAGTGGGGTTGGGGCCAGTGGAGTTATGGGCCAGTGGGATTATGGACCAGTGGAGTTATGGGCCAGTGGGGTTATGGGCCAGTGGGGTTATGGGCCAGTGGGGTTATAGGCCAGTGGGGTTATAGGCCAGTGGGGTTATGGGCCAGTGAGGTAGGGCCTGTGGGGTTAGGGCCAATGGGGTAGGGCCAGTGCGGTTAGGGCCAGTGAGGTAGGGCCTGTGGGGTTAGGGCCAGTGAGGTAGGGCCTGTGGGGTAGGGCCAGTGAGGTAGGGCCTGTGGGCTTTGGACCAGTGAGGTATGGCCTGTAGGGTTAGGGCCAGTGAGGTATGGTCTGTAGGGTTAGGGCCAGTGAGGTTATGGAGCAGTGGGGTTATGGGCCAGTGGGGTTATGGACCATTGGTGTTATGGACCAGTGGGGTTAGGGCCAGTGAGGTAGGGCCTGTAGGGTTAGGGCCAGTGAGGTAGGGCCTGTGGGATTAGGACCAGTGAGGTAGGGCCTGTGGGGTTAGGGCCAGTGAGGTATGGCCTGTGGGGTTAGGGCCAGTGAGGTAGGGCCTGTAGGGTTAGGGCCAGTGAGGTATGGCCTGTGGGGTTAGGGCCAGTGAGGTATGGCCTGTGGGGTTAGGGCCAGTGAGGTATGGCCTGTAGGGTTAGGGCCAGTGAGGTATGGCCTGTAGGGTTAGGGCCAGTGAGGTATGGCCTGTAGGGTTAGGGCCAGTGAGGTATGGCCTGTAGGGTTAGGGCCAGTGAGGTATGGCCTGTGGGGTTAGGGCCAGTGAGGTAGGGCCTGTAGGGTTAGGGCCAGTGAGGTATGGCCTGTGGGGTTAGGGCCAGTGAGGTATGGCCTGTAGGGTTAGGGCATGTGGGGTAGGGCCTGTGGGGTTATGGGCCAGTGGGGTTATGGGCCAGTGGGGTTATGGGCCAGTGAGGTAGGGCCTGTAGGGTTAGGGCCAGTGAGGTAGGGCCTGTGAGGTAGGGCCTGTGGGGTTAGGGCCTGTGGGGTTAGGGCCAATGGGGTAGGGCCAGTGAGGTAGGGCCAGTGAGGTATGGCCTGTGGGGTTAGGGCCTGTGCGGTTAGGGCCAATGGGGTAGGGCCTGTGGGGTTAGGTCCTGTGGGGTTAGGGCCAATGGGGCAGGGCCAGTGAGGTATGGCCTGTAGGGTTAGGGCCAGTGAGGTAGGGCCTGTGGGGTTAGGGCCAGTGAGGTATGGCCTGTTGGGTTAGGGCCAGTGAGGTATGGCCTGTAGGGTTAGGGCCAGTGAGGTATGGCCTGTGAGGTAGGGCCAGTGAGGTAGGGCCAGTGAGTTATGGCCTGTGGGGTTAGAGCCAATGGGGTAGGGCCTGTGGGGTTAGGGCCTGTGGGGTTAGGGCCAGTGAGGTAGGGCCTGTAGGGTTAGGGCCAGTGAGGTAGGGCCTGTGGGGTTAGGGCCAGTGAGGTAGGGCCTGTGGGGTTAGGGCCAGTGAGGTATGGCCTGTGGGGTTAGGGCCAGTGAGGTATGGCCTTTCGGGTTAGGGCCAGTGAGGTATGGCCTGTGGGGTTAGGGCCAGTGAGGTATGGCCTGTAGGGTTAGGGCCAGTGAGGTATGGCCTGTGGGGTTAGGGCCAGTGAGGTATGGCCTGTGGGGTTAGGGCCAGTGAGGTATGGCCTGTAGGGTTAGGGCCAGTGAGGTATGGCCTGTGGGGTTAACCCAGTGAGGTAGGGCCTGTGGGGTTATGGGCCAGTGGGGTTATGGCCCAGTGAGGTAGGGCCTGTGGGGTTATGGACCAGTGGGGTTATGGACCAGTGGGGTTATGGACCAGTGGGGTTATGGACCAGTGGGGTTAGGGCCAGTGGGCTTATGGGCCAGTGGGGTTAGGGCCAGTGGGGTTATGGACCAGTGGGGTTAGGGCCAGTGGGGTTATGGACCAGTGGGGTTAGGGCCAGTGGGGTTATGGACCAGTGGGGTTAGGGCCAGTGGGGTTATGGGCCAGTGGGATTATGGGCCAGTGGGGTTATGGGCCAGTGGGGTTATGGGCCAGTGGGGTTGGGGCCAGTGGAGTTATGGGCCAGTGGGATTATGGGCCAGTGGGGTTATGGGCCAGTGGGGTTATAGGCCAGTGGGGTTATGGGCCAGTGAGGTAGGGCCTGTGGGGTTAGGGCCAATGGGGTAGGGCCAGTGCGGTTAGGGCCAGTGAGGTAGGGCCTGTGGGGTTAGGGCCAGTGAGGTAGGGCCTGTGGGGTAGGGCCAGTGAGTTAGGGCCTGTGGGCTTTGGACCAGTGAGGTATGGCCTGTAGGGTTAGGGCCAGTGAGGTATGGTCTGTAGGGTTAGGGCCAGTGAGGTTATGGAGCAGTGGGGTTATGGGCCAGTGGGGTTATGGACCAGTGGTGTTATGGACCAGTGGGGTTAGGGCCAGTGAGGTAGGGCCTGTAGGGTTAGGGCCAGTGAGGTAGGGCCTGTGGGATTAGGACCAGTGAGGTAGGGCCTGTGGGGTTAGGGCCAGTGAGGTATGGCCTGTGGGGTTAGGGCCAGTGAGGTAGGGCCTGTAGGGTTAGGGCCAGTGAGGTATGGCCTGTGGGGTTAGGGCCAGTGAGGTATGGCCT
Source organism: Salvelinus alpinus (assembly GCF_045679555.1). Lineage (NCBI taxonomy): Eukaryota > Metazoa > Chordata > Actinopteri > Salmoniformes > Salmonidae > Salvelinus > Salvelinus alpinus. The sequence continues at coordinate 18,881,548 of NC_092088.1, read as the reverse complement.
GTAGGGTTAGGGCCTGTGGGGTAGGGCCTGTGGGGTTATGGGCCAGTGGGGTTATGGGCCAGTGAGGTAGGGCCTGTAGGGTTAGGGCCAGTGAGGTAGGGCCTGTGAGGTAGGGCCTGTGGGGTTAGGGCCTGTGGGGTTAGGGCCAATGGGGTAGGGCCAGTGAGGTAGGGCCAGTGAGGTATGGCCTGTGGGGTTAGGGCCTGTGCGGTTAGGGCCAATGGGGTAGGGCCTGTGGGGTTAGGTCCTGTGGGGTTAGGGCCAATGGGGCAGGGCCAGTGAGGTATGGCCTGTAGGATTAGGGCCAGTGAGGTAGGGCCTGTGGGGTTAGGGCCAGTGAGGTATGGCCTGTTGGGTTAGGGCCAGTGAGGTATGGCCTGTAGGGTTAGGGCCAGTGTGGTATGGCCTGTGAGGTAGGGCCAGTGAGGTAGGGCCAGTGAGTTATGGCCTGTGGGGTTAGGGCCAATGGGGTAGGGCCTGTGGGGTTAGGGCCTGTGGGGTTAGGGCCAGTGAGGTAGGGCCTGTAGGGTTAGGGCCAGTGAGGTAGGGCCTGTGGGGTTAGGGCCAGTGAGGTAGGGCCTGTGGGGTTAGGGCCAGTGAGGTATGGCCTGTGGGGTTAGGGCCAGTGAGGTATGGCCTTTCGGGTTAGGGCCAGTGAGGTATGGCCTGTGGGGTTAGGGCCAGTGAGGTATGGCCTGTAGGGTTAGGGCCAGTGAGGTATGGCCTGTGGGGTTAGGGCCAGTGAGGTATGGCCTGTGGGGTTAGGGCCAGTGAGGTATGGCCTGTAGGGTTAGGGCCAGTGAGGTATGGCCTGTGGGGTTAGGCCCAGTGAGGTAGGGCCTGTGGGGTTATGGGCCAGTGGGGTTATGGCCCAGTGAGGTTATGGACCAGTGGGGTTATGGACCAGTGGGGTTATGGACCAGTGGGGTTAGGGCCAGTGGGCTTATGGGCCAGTGGGGTTAGGGCCAGTGGGGTTATGGACCAGTGGGGTTAGGGCCAGTGGGGTTATGGACCAGTGGGGTTAGGGCCAGTGGGGTTATGGCCAGTGGGGTTATGGGCCAGTGGGATTATGGGCCAGTGGGGTTATGGACCAGTGGGGTTATGGGCCAGTGGGGTTGGGGCCAGTGGAGTTATGGGCCAGTGGGGTTATAGGCCAGTGGGGTTATGGGCCAGTGAGGTAGGGCCTGTGGGGTTAGGGCCAGTGGGGTTATGGGCCAGTGGGGTTATGGGCCAGTGGGGTTATGGGCCAGTGGGGTTATGGGCCAGTGGGATTATGGACCAGTGGAGTTATGGACCAGTGGGGTTATGGGCCAGTGGGGTTATGGGCCAGTGGGGTTATAGGCCAGTGGGGTTATGGGCCAGTGAGGTAGGGCCTGTGGGGTTAGGGCCAATGGGGTAGGGCCAGTGCGGTTAGGGCCAGTGAGTTAGGGCCTGTGGGGTTAGGGCCAGTGAGGTAGGGCCTGTGGGGTAGGGCCAGTGAGGTAGGGCCTGTGGGCTTTGGACCAGTGAGGTATGGCCTGTAGGGTTAGGGCCAGTGAGGTATGGTCTGTAGGGTTAGGGCCAGTGAGGTATGGCCTGTAGGGTTAAGGCCAGTGGGGTTATGGAGCAGTGGGGTTATGGGCCAGTGGGGTTATGGACCAGTGGTGTTATGGACCAGTGGGGTTAGGGCCAGTGAGGTAGGGCCTGTAGGGTTAGGGCCAGTGAGGTAGGGCCTGTGGGATTAGGACCAGTGAGGTAGGGCCTGTGTGGTTAGGGCCAATGGGGTAGGGCCAGTGAGGTAGGGCCTGTGGGGTTAGGGCCTGTGGGGTTAGGTCCTGTGGGATTAGGGCCAATGGGGTTAGGGCCAGTGCGGTTAGGGCCAGTGGGGTTATGAACCAGTGGGGTTATGGGCCAGTGGGGTTATGGGCCAGTGAGGTTATGGACCAGTAGGATTGGGCCAGTGGGGTTAGGGCCAGTGGGGTTATGGACCAGTGGGGTTATGGACCAGTGGGGTTATGGACCAGTGGGGTTATGGACCTGTAGGGTTAGGGCCTGTGAGGTAGGGCCTGTGGGGTCAGGGCCTGTGGGGTTAGGGCCTGTGGGGTTAGGGCCAATGGGGTAGGGCCAGTGAGGTATGGCCTGTGGGGTTAAGGCCTGTGGGGTTAGGTCCTGTGGGGTTAGGGCCAATGGGGTAGGGCCAGTGAGGTAGGGCCTGTGAGGTTAGGGCCAGTGAGGTATGGCCTGTGGGGGTAGTGCCAGTGAGGTAGGGCCTGTGGGGTTAGGATCAGTGAGGTAGGGCCTGTGGGGTTTGGGCCAGTGAGGTATGGCCTGTGGGGTTAGGGCCAGTGAGGTATGGCCTGTGGGGTTAGGGCCAGTGAGGTATGGCCTGTAGGGTTAGGGCCAGTGGGGTTAGGGCCAATGGGGTAGGGCCTGTGGGGTTAGGTCCTGTGGGGTTAGGGCCAATGGGGTAGGGCCAGTGAGGTATGGCCTTTCGGGTTAGGGCCAGTGAGGTATGGCCTGTAGGGTTAGGGCCAGTGAGGTATGGCCTGTGGGGTTAGGGCCAGTGAGGTAGGGCCTGTGGGGTTAGTCCCAGTGAGGTAGGGCCAGTGGGGTTATGGACCAGTGGGGTTATGGACCAGTGGTGTTATGGACCAGTGGGGTTAGGGCCAGTGGAGTTATGGACCAGTGGGGTTATGGGCCAGTGGGGTTATGGGCCAGTGGGGTTATGGACCAGTGGGGTTGGGCCAGTGGGGTTAGGGCCAGTGGGGTTATGGACCAGTGGGGTTATGGGCCAGTGGGGTTATGGGCCAGTGGGGTTATGGACCAGTGGGATTGGGCCAGTGGGGTTATGGACCAGTGGGGTTATGGGCCAGTGGGGTTATGGACCAGTGGGATTGGGCCAGTGGGGTTAGGGCCAGTTGGGTTATGGACCAGTGGGGTTATGGACCAGTGGGGTTATGGACCAGTGGGGTTAGGGCCAGTGGGGTTATGGACCAGTGGGGTTCTGGACCAGTGGGGTTCTGGACCAGTGGGGTTAGGGGCCAGTGGGGTTATGGACCAGTGGGGTTATGGACCAGTGGGATTATGGACCAGTGGGGTTATGGGCCAGTGGGGTTATGGGCCAGTGGGGTAGGGCCTGTGGGGTAGGGCCAGTGAGGTAGGGCCTGTGGGGTTATGGGCCAGTGAGGTTATGGACCAGTAGGGTTATGGGCCTGTGGGCTTTGGACCAGTGAGGTATGGCCTGTAGGGTTAGGGCCAGTGAGGTAGGGCCTGTGGGGTTAGGCCCAGTGAGGTAGGGCCTGTGGGGTTATGGACCAGTGGGGTTAGGGCCAGTGGGGTTATGGACCAGTGGGGTTAGGGACCAGTGGGGTTATGGGCCAGTGGGATAATGGGCCAGTGAGGTTATGGGCCAGTGGGGTTATGGGCCAGTGGGGTTATGGACCAGTGGGGTTATGGGCCAGTGGGGTTATGGGCCAGTGGGGTTATGGGCCAGTGGCGTTAGGGCCAGTGAGGTAGGGCCAGTGAGTTAGGGCCTGTGGGGTAGGGCCAGTGAGGTAGGGCCTGTGGGCTTTGGACCAGTGAGGTATGGCCTGTAGGGTTAGGGCCAGTGAGGTATGGTCTGTAGGGTTAGGGCCAGTGAGGTATGGCCTGTAGGGTTAAGGCCAGTGGGGTTATGGGGCAGTGGGGTTATGGGCCAGTGGGGTTATGGACCAGTGGTGTTATGGACCAGTGGGGTTATGGACCAGTAGGGTTAGGGCCAGTGAGGTATGGCCTGTAGGGTTAAGGCCAGTGGGGTTATGGGGCAGTGGGGTTATGGGCCAGTGGGGTTATGGACCAGTGGTGTTATGGACCAGTGGGGTTATGGACCAGTGGGGTTAGGGCCAGTGAGGTAGGGCCTGTAGGGTTAGGGCCAGTGAGGTAGGGCCTGTGGGATTAGGACCAGTGAGGTAGGGCATGTGAGGTAGGGCCTGTGTGGTTAGGGCCAATGGGGTAGGGCCAGTGAGGTAGGGCCAGTGAGGTATGGCCTGTGGGGGTTAGGGCCTGTGGGGTTAGGGCCAATGGGGTAGGGCCAGTGAGGTAGGGCCTGTGAGGTTAGGGCCAGTGAGGTATGGCCTGTGGGGGTAGTGCCAGTGAGGTAGGGCCTGTGGGGTTAGGATCAGTGAGGTAGGGCCTGTGGGGTTTGGGCCAGTGAGGTATGGCCTGTGGGGTTAGGGCCAGTGAGGTATGGCCTGTGGGGTTAGGGCCAGTGAGGTATGGCCTGTAGGGTTAGGGCCAGTGGGGTTAGGGCCAATGGGGTAGGGCCTGTGGGGTTAGGTCCTGTGGGGTTAGGGCCAATGGGGTAGGGCCAGTGAGGTATGGCCTTTCGGGTTAGGGCCAGTGAGGTATGGCCTGTAGGGTTAGGGCCAGTGAGGTATGGCCTGTGGGGTTAGGGCCAGTGAGGTAGGGCCTGTGGGGTTAGTCCCAGTGAGGTAGGGCCAGTGGGGTTATGGACCAGTGGGGTTATGGACCAGTGGTGTTATGGACCAGTGGGGTTAGGGCCAGTGGAGTTATGGACCAGTGGGGTTATGGGCCAGTGGGGTTATGGGCCAGTGGGGTTATGGACCAGTGGGATTGGGCCAGTGGGGTTAGGGCCAGTGGGGTTATGGACCAGTGGGGTTATGGGCCAGTGGGGTTATGGGCCAGTGGGGTTATGGACCAGTGGGATTGGGCCAGTGGGGTTATGGACCAGTGGGGTTATGGGCCAGTGGGGTTATGGACCAGTGGGATTGGGCCAGTGGGGTTAGGGCCAGTTGGGTTATGGACCAGTGGGGTTATGGACCAGTGGGGTTATGGACCAGTGGGGTTAGGGCCAGTGGGGTTCTGGACCAGTGGGGTTCTGGACCAGTGGGGTTCTGGACCAGTGGGGTTCTGGACCAGTGGGGTTAGGGGCCAGTGGGGTTATGGACCAGTGGGGTTATGGACCAGTGGGATTATGGACCAGTGGGGTTATGGGCCAGTGGGGTAGGGCCTGTGGGGTAGGGCCAGTGAGGTAGGGCCTGTGGGGTTATGGGCCAGTGAGGTTATGGACCAGTAGGGTTATGGGCCTGTGGGCTTTGGACCAGTGAGGTATGGCCTGTAGGGTTAGGGCCAGTGAGGTAGGGCCTGTGGGGTTAGGCCCAGTGAGGTAGGGCCTGTGGGGTTAGGCCCAGTGAGGTAGGGCCTGTGGGGTTATGGACCAGTGGGGTTAGGGCCAGTGGGGTTATGGACCAGTGGGGTTAGGGACCAGTGGGGTTATGGGCCAGTGGGATAATGGGCCAGTGAGGTTATGGGCCAGTGGGGTTATGGGCCAGTGGGGTTATGGACCAGTGGGGTTATGGGCCAGTGGGGTTATGGGCCAGTGGGGTTATGGGCCAGTGGCGTTAGGGCCAGTGAGGTAGGGCCAGTGAGTTAGGGCCTGTGGGGTAGGGCCAGTGAGGTAGGGCCTGTGGGCTTTGGACCAGTGAGGTATGGCCTGTAGGGTTAGGGCCAGTGAGGTAGGGCCTGTGGGGTTAGGGCCAGTGAGGTATGGTCTGTAGGGTTAGGGCCAGTGAGGTATGGTCTGTAGGGTTAGGGCCAGTGAGGTATGGCCTGTAGGGTTAAGGCCAGTGGGGTTATGGAGCAGTGGGGTTATGGGCCAGTGGGGTTATGGACCAGTGGTGTTATGGACCAGTGGGGTTATGGACCAGTGGGGTTAGGGCCAGTGAGGTAGGGCCTGTAGGGTTAGGGCCAGTGAGGTAGGGCCTGTGGGATTAGGACCAGTGAGGTAGGGCCTGTGAGGTAGGGCCTGTGTGGTTAGGGCCAATGGGGTAGGGCCAGTGAGGTAGGGCCAGTGAGGTATGGCCTGTGGGGGTTAGGGCCTGTGGGGTTAGGGCCAATGGGGTAGGGCCTGTGGGGTTAGGTCCTGTGGGATTAGGGCCAATGGGGTAGGGCCAGTGAGGTAGGGCCTGTGGGGTTAGGGCCAGTGAGGTTATGGGCCAGTGGGGTTAGGGCCTGTGGGGTTAGGGCCAGTGAGGTAGGGCCTGTGGGGTTAGGGCCAATGGGGTAGGGCCAGTGCGGTTAGGGCCAGTGAGTTAGGGCCTGTGGGGTTAGGGCCAGTGAGGTAGGGCCTGTGGGGTAGGGCCAGTGAGGTAGGGCCTTTGGGCTTAGGGCCAGTGAGGTATGGCCTGTAGGGTTAGGGCCAGTGAGGTAGGCCTGTGGGGTTAGGGCCAGTGAGGTATGGTCTGTAGGGTTAGGGCCAGTGAGGTAGGGCCAGTGGGATTAGGGCCTGTGGGGTTAGGGCCTGTGGGGTTAGGGCCAATGGGGTAGGCCTGTGGGGTTAGGGCCAGTGAGGTATGGTCTGTAGGGTTAGGGCCAGTGAGGTAGGGCCAGTGGGATTAGGGCCTGTGGGGTTAGGGCCTGTGGGGTTAGGGCCAATGGGGTAGGGCCTGTGGGGTTAGGGCCTGTGGGGTTAGGGCCAATGGGGTAGGGCCAGTGAGGTAGGGCCTGTGGGGTTAGGGCCAGTGAGGTAGGGCCTGTGGGGTTAGGGCCAGTGAGGTATGGCCTGTGGGGTTAGGGCCAGTGAGGTAGGGCCTGTAGGGTTAGGGCCAGTGAGGTATGGCCTGTGGGGTTAGGGCCTGTGGGGTTAGGGCCAGTGAGGTATGGCCTGTAGGGTTAGGGCCAGTGAGGTATGGCCTGTAGGGTTATGGCCAGTGAGGTAGGGCCTGTGGGGTTAGGGCCTGTGGGGTTAGGGCCTGTGGGGTTAGGGCCAGTGGTGTTATGGGCCAGTGGGGTTATAGGCCATTTGGGTTATGGACCAGTGGTGTTATGGGCCAGTGGTGTTATGGACCAGTGGTGTTATGGACCAGTGGGGTTATAGGCCATTTGGGTTATGGACCAGTGGGGTTATGGCCAGTGGTGTTATGGGCCAGTGGTGTTATGGGCCAGTGGTGTTATGGGCCAGTGGTGTTATGGACCAGTGGGGTTATAGGCCATTTGGGTTATGGACCAGTGGGGTTATGGCCAGTGCGGTTATGGACCAGTGGGGTTAGGGCCAGTGGAGTTATGGGCCAGTGGGGTTAGGGCCAGTGGTGTAGGGCCTGTGGGGTTAGGGCCTGTGGGGTTAGGGCCTGTGGGGTTAGGGCCTGTGGGGTTAGGGCCAATGGGGTAGGGCCTGTGGGGTTAGGTCCTGTGGGGTTAGGGCCAATGGGGTAGGGCCAGTGAGGTAGGGCCTGTGGGGTTAAGGCCAGTGGAGTTATGGGCCAGTGCGGTTATGGACCAGTGGGGTTAGGGCCAGTGGAGTTATGGGCCTGTGGGGTTAGGGCCAGTGAGGTAGGGCCTGTAGGGTTAGGGCCAGTGAGGTATGGCCTGTGGGGTTAGGGCCAGTGAGGTTTGGCCTGTGGGGTTAGGGCCAGTGAGGTAGGGCCTGTGGGGTTAGGGCCAGTGAGGTAGGGCCTGTGGGGTTAGGGCCAGTGAGGTAGGGCCTGTGGGGTTAGGGCCAGTGAGGTATGGCCTGTAGGGTTAGGGCCAGTGAGGTAGGCCTGTGGGGTTAGGGCCAGTGAGGTTATGGGCCAGTGGGGTTATGGCCTGTGGGGTTAGGGCCAGTGAGGTATGGCCTGTAGGGTTAGGGCCAGTGAGGTATGGCCTGTAGGGTTAGGGCCAGTGATGTAGGGCCTGTGGGGTTAGGGCCAGTGAGGTAGGGCCTGTGGGGTTAGGGCCAGTGAGGTAGGGCCTGTGGGGTTAGGGCCAGTGAGGTATGGCCTGTAGGGTTAGGTCCAGTGAAGTAGGGCCTGTGGGGTTAGGCCCAGTGAGGTAGGGCCTGTAGGGTTAGGGCCAGTGAGGTAGGGCCAGTGAGGTAGGGCCAGTGAGGTATGGCCAGTGGGGTTATGGACCAGTGGGGTTATGGACCAGTGGGGTTAGGGCCAGTGAGGTTATGGACCAGTGGGGTTATGGACCAGTGGGGTTAGGGCCAGTGGGGTTATGGACCAGTGGGGTTATGGACCAGTGGGGTTATGGACCAGTGGGGTTATGGACCAGTGGGGTTAGGGCCAGTGGGGTTATGGACCAGTGGGGTTATGGACCAGTGGTGTATGGCCTGTGGGGTTAGGGCCTGTGGGGTTAGGGCCTGTGGAGTTAGGGCCAATGGGGTAGGGCCTGTGGGGTTAGGTCCTGTGGGGTTAGGGCCAATGGTGTAGGGCCAGTGAGGTAGGGCCTGTGGGGTTAAGGCCAGTGAGGTTATGGGCCAGTGGGGTTATGGACCAGTGGGGTTATGGACCAGTGGGGTTAGGGCCAGTGGAGTTATGGGCCTGTGGGGTTAGGGCCAGTGAGGTAGGGCCTGTAGGGTTAGGGCCAGTGAGGTATGGCCTGTGGGGTTAGGGCCAGTGAGGTTTGGCCTGTGGGGTTAGGGCCAGTGAGGTATGGCCTGTAGGGTTAGGGCCAGTGAGGTATGGCCTGTAGGGTTAGGGCCAGTGAGGTAGGGCCTGTGGGGTTAGGGCCAGTGAGGTAGGGCCTGTGGGGTTAGGGCCAGTGAGGTAGGGCCTGTGGGGTTAGGGCCAGTGAGGTATGGCCTGTAGGGTTAGGGCCAGTGAGGTACGCCTGTGGGGTTAGGCCCAGTGAGGTAGGGCCTGTAGGGTTAGGGCCAGTGAGGTAGGGCCAGTGAGGTAGGGCCAGTGAGGTAGGGCCAGTGAGGTAGGGCCAGTGGTGTTATGGACCAGTGGGGTTATGGACCAGTGGGGTTATGGGCCAGTGGGGTTATGGGCCAGTGGGGTTATGGGCCAGTGGGGTTATGGGCCAGTGGGGTAGGGCCTGTGGGGTTAGGGCCTGTGGGGTTAGGGCCAATGGGGTAGGGCCTGTGGGGTTAGGTCCTTTGGGGTTACGGCCAATGGGATAGGAACAGTGAGGTAGGGCCTGTGGGGTTAGGGCCAGTGAGGTATGGCCAATGGGGTAGGGCCAGTGCGGTTAGGGCCAGTGAGTTAGGGCCTGTGGGGTTAGGGCCAGTGAGGTAGGGCCTGTGGGGTAGGGCCAGTGAGGTAGGGCCTGTGGGGTTAGGGCCAGTGAGGTATGGCCTGTAGGGTTAGGGCCAGTGAGGTAGGGCCTGTGGGGTTAGGGCCAGTGAGGTATGATCTGTAGGGTTAGGGCCAGTGAGGTAGGGCCTGTGGGGTTAGGGTCAGTGAGGTAGGGCCTGTGGGGTTAGGGCCAGTGAGGTAGGGCCTGTGGGGTTAGGACCAGTGAGGTAGGGCCAGTGAGGTAGGGCCTGTGGGGTTAGGGCCTATGGGGTTAGGGCCTGTGGGGTTAGGGCCAATGGGGTAGGGCCTGTGGGGTTAGGGCCTGTGGGGTTAGGGCCAATGGGGTAGGGCCAGTGAGGTAGGGCCTGTGGGGTTAGGGCCAGTGAGGTAGCGCCTGTAGGGTTAGGGCCAGTGAGGTATGGCCTGTGGGGTAGGGCCTGTGAGGTATGGCCTGTAGGGTTAGGGCCAGTGAGGTATGGCCTGTAGGGTTAGGGCCAGTGAGGTATGGCCTGTAGGGTTAGGGCCAGTGAGGTAGGGCCTGTGGGGTTAGGGCCAGTGAGGTAGGGCCTGTGGGGTTAGGCCCAGTGAGGTAGGGCCTGTGGGGTTATGGACCAGTGGGGTTATGGGCCAGTTGGGTTATGGACCAGTGGGGTTATGGGCCAGTGGGGTTATGCACCAGTGGGGTTAGGGCCAGTGAGGTAGGGCCTGTAGGGTTAGGGCCAGTGAGGTAGGGCCTGTGGGATTAGGACCAGTGAGGGAGGGCCTGTGAGGTAGGGCCTGTGTGGTTAGGGCCAATGGGGTAGGGCCAGTGAGGTATGTTCTGTGGGGTTAGGGCCTGTGGGGTTAGGGCCAATGGGGTAGGGCCTGTGGGGTTAGGGCCTGTGGGGTTAGGGCCAGTGAGGTAGGGCCTGTGGCGTTAGGGCCAGTGAGGTAGGGCCTGTGGGGTTAGGGCCAGTGAGGTATGGCCTGTAGGGTTAGGGCCAGTGAGGTATGGCCTGTGAGGTTAGGGCCAGTGAGGTATGGCCTGTGGGGTTAGGGCCAGTGAGGTATGGCTTGTGCGGTTAGGGTCAGTGAGGTATGGCCTGTAGGGTTAGGGCCAGTGAGGTATGGCCTGTGGGGTTAGGGCCAGTGAGGTATGGCTTGTGCGGTTAGGGTCAGTGAGGTATGGCCTGTAGGGTTAGGGCCAGTGAGGTATGGCCTGTAGGGTTAGGGCCAGTGAGGTAGGGCCTGTGGGTTTAGGGCCAGTGGGGTTATGGACCAGTGGGATTGGGCCAGTGGGGTTATGGGCCAGTGGGGTTATGGACCAGTGGGGTTATGGACCAGTGGGGTTATGGACCAGTGGGGTTAGGGCCAGTGGGGTTAGGGCCAGTGGGGTTAGGGCCAGTGGGGTTATGGACCAGTGGGGTTAGGGCCAGTGGATTTATGGACCAGTGGGGTTATGGACCAGTGGGGTTATGGACCAGTGGGGTTATGGACCAGTGGGGTTATGGACCAGTGGGGTTATAGGCCATTTGGGTTATGGGCCAGTGGGGTTAGGGCCAGTGGGGTTAGGGCCAGTGAGGTAGGGCCTGTAGGGTTAGGGTCAGTGAGGGAGGGCCTGTGAGGTAGGGCCTGTGTGGTTAGGGCCAATGGGGTAGGGCCAGTGAGGTAGGGCCAGTGAGGTATGTTCTGTGGGGTTAGGGCCTGTGGGGTTAGGGCCAATGGGGTAGGGCCTGTGGGGTTAGGTCCTGTGGGGTTAGGGCCAATGGGGTAGAGCCAGTGAGGTAGGGCCTGTGGGGTTAGGGCCAGTGAGGTAGGGCCTGTGGGGTTAGGGCCAGTGAGGTATGGCCTGTGGGGTTAGGGCCAGTGAGGTAGGGCCAGTGAGGTAGGGCCTGTGGTGTTAGGGCCTGTGGGGTTAGGGCCTGTTTGGTTAGGGCCAATGGGGTAGGGCCTGTGGGGTTAGGGCCTGTGTGGTTAGGGCCAATGGGGTAGGGCCATTGAGGTAGGGCCTGTGGGGTTAGGGCCAGTGAGGTAGGGCCTGTGGGGTTAGGGCCAGTGAGGTAGGGCCTGTGGGGTTAGGGCCAGTGAGGTATGGCCTGTGGGGTTAGGGCCAGTGAGGTATGGCCTGTGGGGTTAGGGCCAGCGAGGTATGGCTTGTGGGGTTAGGGCCAGTGAGGTATGGCCTGTAGGGTTAGGGCCAGTGGGGTTATGGACCATTGGGGTTAGGGACCAATAGGGTTATGGACCAGTGGGGTTATGGACCAGTGGGGTTATGGACCAGTGGGGTTATGGGCCAGTGGGGTTATGGACCAGTGGGGTTATGGACCAGTGGGGTTATGGGCCAGTGGTGTTATGGACCAGTGGGGTTATGGACCAGTGGGGTTATGGGCCAGTGGGGTTATGGACCAGTGCGGTTATGGACGGTTATGGGCAGTGGGGTTAGGGCCAGTGGGTTTATGGGCCAGTGCGGTTATGGACCAGTGGGGTTATGAACCAGTGCGGTTAGGGCCAGTGGGTTTATGGGCCAGTGGGGTTATGGACCAGTGGGGTTATGGACCAGTGGGGTTATGGACCAGTGGGGTTAGGGCCAGTGGGGTTAGGGCCAGTAGGTGTGTGGAGTACTGCTCCTAGAAGGCTCAGTGACCACGCCCTGGTCTGTGTGAATGTTTTCTACCTTTTTAAGAGGATATTGATGAGGGCTATATGCTACTGCGCTCTCTGTTAAATCATTCTGACCCTAGCTTTGCATCTCAGGGGTAGGATCATGTTACAGGGATAGTTATCTAATAGTTGGTTGCACCAGATGTTTTATGTAATACCCTCTCTACCCATGAGAGAGAAATGAACATCCCTCCCCAAAAAAGAAAGTACAAAACAGGCTGTGTTTTTAGTTAGTTGGTTTGTTGTGATTGGCTGTGGCGGGGGTGGCTGGGGTAGGGGTGCGGTCTGAGACGCTCTCTTCTTGGGTTTACTCTTATTGGTGGTGGTTGCTAGGACGGCAAGCTGCCCTCCAGAGCCATCAGCCTGGTGAGTGATTCAATATATCCCAAATGGGCACCCTATCCCCTACATAGTGCCCTGCGTTTGACCAGGGCTCACAGGAATCTCGTCAAGAGTAGGGCACTATATAGGGAATAGGGTTCTATTTGAGACGCAACCAGTGTGTCCCGAGGGAGCAATGATCTTCAGTGTATATATATACAGTGCAGTACAGGACACTCCGTACACACAGGGAGAGGGAGGGAGCAGGGAGCTGCGGTTCTGGTCGGGTTCAGACTGACACTGACTCGCCGTTGTCGATGTACGCTTGCCTCCTGATGGGAATGAGTCAGCATGGCAGATTTAAACATAGACATGAATACAGAACCATGGAGCTCAATGGATTGGATTGGCACCATTGGGTGTTGTACAAGATAGGGCCAGAAGGCAATACAACTAATCTGGTTCATGAAGAGGCAGGCATAAGGCTTGCTGCTGACATTTCTGTGACTGACTGTTCTAAAGGGGTCAAGGGTGAAACCTCTGCCTAAATTCCGGCTGTTGTTTTGTAACTCTCTACAGACCATTCCTGGGGAGTATGTAGAGTTGTCTTAGAACATTTAACAGCATGATAAATAACTCTCTGTTTGTCCCTGTTTTACCCCTGTGCTGTTTTCCATTAGCATATTTCTCAACCAGGCTAACTCCTGGACTGAATAGCTTTGCTGGGGGTTCTTCGAGTGAAGTGCTCTCTCACTTTCTTGTTTTCTTGGAAGCGCTGTATTGGTTGTCAGGGCAACTGGTTAGCGCTGCTGAAAGCCCGTTGGACAATTCTGTTTTGTTTTCGGATGGGGAGAGGGCACAATGGGAACAACAGGGTGAAGGTAGAATCTTTCGACCTTCACTCTGCTTTTTCGACGGTAAACCAATTTAACAACTTTGTAATTAAACATGATCATTTTCTCACGCTCAGGATATTGCTAAATCATGATGCCGTCATCCACACAATAGGCCACAGTTATAGTACAATAACAAACACAAACCACATGCTCATACTTTTAGATTTTCAGAAAAAGGCATGAGAAACGAAAGTGACAATGCCCGAAGATTAGGACATTTCTAATCAAGCATATTTTCTCTTTTCTATCTCTCAGGTGCGTAACAAATGCCTTGGCGAGTCAGAATGCCTGGAGAAAACGAAACAACAGGTATTTCCGGTAAGGAACCGGTAGAATGTCAAACTGATGTCACCCATTGGTTCACACAATGAATCCTCATACTTACATGATGACGTAGTTAACCATGGATTTAATCAATAATCCATTGATCATCATGGCACGCCATTTAGCACTTCACATATTTGTAAAACAATCAATCAAAGATACCTAAAGTACCGATAAATCCGTAAAGTACCGAGTAATCCGATAAACATTTGACCTCCTTTTAGAAGGTGACATATTGCTTTAATGTAATTTCAACAGGGACCTCGGGGGAAGGAATGTAATTGGTTATAGAGATATCGCTTCAAATGAGGTGCAGGTCTTGGGTGCTCTGAGTTTAACGTTACAGACGACACAGGCTTTGATTCTCCTTCCTCACAATGACATTTACTGGCCTGGACCTGACACTCTACAGTTTCTCTCTCTCTGTTTCTCTCTCTCTGTTTCTCTCTCTCTGTTTCTCTCGCTCCCTCTCGCCTGCTCTACTGACATACCAGGCCTAGCTCATGAAAAGGTCCTGGCTCTGTGGCTAACATGGAGGTTTTATATCTGTTCTGTTGTGTTCTATGACGGGCTGGAAATATGCCCTCCAGGTGGGCCCCATGTGCTCCTGCCTATCTACACAACACTCAGCGAATCTGTTTTCTCACTCTCACACCCTCTCTGTATTTCTCTCTTTCTCTTGGAGTGTCAAGACAGGTGCCAAACGCTGACAACATCCTTCTATATGGGGTAAATTCTATTTTACTCTTTGAAGGTGTGTGCAGAGTGCTCAGGGGAAGAGAGATGAACAAGGGAGGAGTAGTGAAAGGAGGAGTGCTCAGGGGAAGAGAGATGAACAAGGGAGGAGGAGTGAAAGGAGGAGTGCTCAGGGGAAGAGAGATGAACAAGGGAGGAGTAGTGAAAGGAGGAGTGCTCAGGGGAAGAGAGATGAACAAGGGAGGAGGAGTGAAAGGAGGAGTGCTCAGAGGAAGAGAGATGAACAAGGGAGGAGTAGTGAAAGGAGGAGTGCTCAGGGGAAGAGAGATGAACAAGGGAGGAGGAGTGAAAGGAGGAGTGCTCAGGGGAAGAGAGATGAACAAGGGAGGAGGAGTGAAAGGAGGAGTGCTCAGGGGAAGAGAGATGAACAAGGGAGGAGTAGTGAAAGGAGGAGTGCTCAGGGGAGCCTGGTGGCGGATCACTTTTTTTTATTCCTCCTTTCACCAGAGCTAAAGTGAAGAAAGACACAGAGAGACAGAGAGAAAGAGAGAGAGAGGTAGAGAGAGAGAGAGAAAGGAAGGGGATGAAAGAGTGCAGTGCTGACAGGTCTCTAGACACGTCTGTTCTCTCCTGCTTCTTCCCTAATCCCTTCTTTCATCTCCACCTCCTCGGTGACAAACACTCTGCCATGGTAATGGCAGGAAAACAGGACAGCCGTGAAGTCAATTCGGCCCCGGTGTGTAACGTGTGTGTGTGTGTGTGCGTGCATGTCTGCGTTTGTGTTTGTGTATGTATGTGTGTTTCATGGTGGAAGACGAGGAGTTTGGGAGTCTAGCTCTTTGCCTCTCCTGTCTTGCTCAAAGGAGTAACTGAGTATTTAAAGAGCTACGGTGATGCCACCTTACTCATCCTTAACAAACTACCGTACATCAAGTACTGTACGATACACCAGGGACTATTACGTTTCTGTTGGCGGTGAGGTGGCATTAGATTAACTGTGGGATTTTATGCATACGTTTAGTGGAACATCCAAACCCACAAATGGTAACGACTTGAAATGGCAAATTAATGGTAATGACTTGAAATGGAAAATGAAGGGTAATGACTTGAAATGTCGGAAGGACATCAGACGTGAGTGTTTTTGTCGCTTTGCTCACTTCCTCCCTCTCTCTTCTTGATGCAGGACGTGATATGAAGAAATGGTGTGAGGACAGGACCCCCAAGCCTCTCCCTCCACTGAAAGCTGAGTGGGACAGAGAGGGTGTGAAGAAAGATGCCCCCCTCTACCCCTTAGTCCTGAAGAGAGACGAATTAACCAGTTGAAAGAGAGTGACTCACGCTCTCCTCTCTGCTCATCCATCCCATCTGGTTTGTATTTCTTTGGATGTTTCTCCGCCTCCAGCCTCTGGGTAGTACCAGCGCCAAGGCCCAGATGGCTGCCGACCCAGCCCCACCGCGGAGAGCGTACACTGGGTTGGAAAACGCCTGGGCTTGCCTCTTGGCTGGGGTATGGATGGTGGGGTATGGTTGGGAAGGGAAGGGAAGGGTGGACTTGGCTGGTGATGGGACTTGGATGGACCGCACTCCGGCTCTGACGCAACATCCATCGATCATCCATCGCATTGGTTGGTAGTTGATACCCTCAGCGCTGAGGGCGAGAGCCCAGTCGTGTTGAGGGGTGTTGCGGCGTGGACAGTCAGAGAGTACGCCACAGACTGGCCAGACGTCCCCTAGATCAGTAACTGAGACTGGCATCTCATGGAACTGGCGCGGGCATCAGTACCAGACTGGTAAACTGGCATGAGAAACTATTTTAGACTCTAAATACCATGTCTAAATGTAATGGTTTTCAGCTCTAGAAGTCAGCATGGAGAACCTGATTGGTGCTGTATTGTAGTCTGTTTTCAACAGACAAGAGCCATATGATATCAGGAGCACGTGAAGCACGATATCAGGACGACCAACTTTTAATGACACACGTGTGTTGTTTTGAAGCTCAAAGGGAGTACACACCTGTGAAGGAAGTAGGGCTTATGTTTGTTTACGTCCGTATGCTTTGGAGAAAGGTGAAGTGGTCACATCCTATGGCACATGATCCTTTCTTTAAGGGAGAGAAGAGAGCGAGAGGGAGGGAGAAAGTCAAGGAGGGGTGCCTGAGGGGCAGTCCTTTGTTTCGTTTTGTTTATTCCTCCACGTGTCTAAATAAAAAAGGCCTAGATGGAACCCTAGTGCCTTGGAGTTCTTTGTTCCCACCGACAACAACTTTGTGACACTTCCCATGCAGTGTGTGTTTCTAAGGGGGGTGGGGGGTCTTTGTGGGGGAATCAAGACTTGGGAGCGGGGATTAGAAAGCACTGGGGGCTGAGCAAGGGGGGTTAAGCTTAGTTTGATGGCATTTTTATTGTGGAGTTTGATTAGCATGCCCAACACTACACAGCGGGTTTTCTCACACGCCAGTCATGGGGAGAAAAATGACTTCTCTCTATAGCACTCATATCACTCCCGCTCCATAGCTCTGAATGGAATGGCCCAACAAAAGGTGACATAATTTGTACCCAGGATCATATTGCCCGATCAGGGGCCTCCTTGATGACATCATGACCCAGTCGCTTTCAACCCTTCCCTGGGATGCTGGGTTGGCATGGAAGCGAGTACTTCACTTGAATTAGTCATAGTTTGATGGCCTGTAAAGTTTGATATGGCTGTGTTTGCGATAAACACGTTTGAGGGTGAGTGACAGGTAAGATGCAATATTTGGGTATGGCAGGTGTACATTACACATACAGTATCAGTCAAAGGTTTGAGCACACCTACTCATTCAAGGGTTTTTCTTTATTTTTACTATTTTCTACATTGTAAAATAGTAGTGAAGACTTCAAAACTATAAAATAACACATGGAATTATGTAGTAACCAAAAAAGTGTTAAAAAATTCAAAATATATTGAATATTTTTGATTCTTCAAAGTAGCCACCCTTTGCCTTGATGACAGCTTTGCACACTCTTGGCATTCTCTCAACAGGCTTCACTTGGAATGCTTTTCCAACAGTCTTGAAGGAGTTCCCACATATGCTGAGCACTTGTTGGCTGCTTTTCGTTCACTCTGCGGTCCAACTCATCCCAAAAGATCTCAATTGGGTTGAGGTCGGGAGATTGTGGAGGCCAGGTCATCTGATACAGCACTCCATCACTCTCCTTCTTGGTCAAATAGCCCTTACACAGCCTGGAGGTGTGTTGGGTCATTGTCCTGTTGAAAAACAAATGATATTCCCACTAATCGCAAACCAGATTGTATGGTGTATCGCTGCAGAATGCTGTGGTAGCCATGCTGGTAAAGTGTGCCTTGAATTCTAAATAAATCACTGACAGTGTCACCAGCAAAGCCCCCCACACCATCACACCTCCTCCTCCATGCTTCACGGTGGGAACCACACATAAGGAGAACATCCGTTCACCTACTCTGCGTCTCACAAAGACACAGCGGTTGGAACCAAAAATCTAATTTGGACTAATCAGACCAAAGGACAGATTTCCACTGGTCTAATGTCCATTGCGTGTGTTTCTTGGCCCAAGCAAGTCTCTTCTTATTATTGGTGTCTTTTAGTAGTGGTTTCTTTGCAGCAATTCGACCATGAAGGCCTGATTCCTGCAGTGTCCTCTGAACAGTTGATGTTGAGATGTGTTTGTTACTTGAACTCTGTGAAGCATTTATTTGGGCTGCAATCTGAGGTGCAGTTAACTCTAATGAACTTATCCTCTGTAGCAGAGGTAACTCTGGGTCTTCCTTTCCTGTGCCAGTCCTCATGAGAGCCAATTTCATCAAGTGCTTGATGGTTTTTGCAGTTGCACTTGAAGGAACTTTCAAAGTTCTTGAAATGTCCCGCATTGACTGACCTTCATTTCTTAAAGTAATGATGAACATTCGTTTCTCTTTGCTTATTTGAGCTGCTGTCTTTTACCAAATAGGGCTATCTTCTGTATACCACCCTTACCTTGTCACAACACAACTGATTGGTTCAAACGCATTAAGAAGGAACGAAATTCCGCGAATTATCTTTTAACATGGCACACCTGCTAATTGAAATGCATTCCAGGTGATTACCTCATGACGCTGGTTGAGGGAATGCCAATGGTGTGCAAAGCTGTCATCAAGGCAAAGGGTGGCTACTTTGAAGAATCTCGACTATAAAATATATTTTGATTTGTTTAACACTTTTTTGGTTACTACATGATTCCATATGTGTTATTTCATAGTTTTGATGTCTTCACTATTATTCTACAATGTAAAATAAAAATAAAGAAAAAGTCTTGAATGAGTGTGTCCAAACTTTTGACTGGTACTGTATGCATACAAACATACTGTACCTACGAAGATATCATATGTATATGCACACACACACACAAACACACACACACACAGGTGCGCGTGACCCACACATGCACACATAAACACACGCCTTCACGACCGTTTGCTCTTCCCATGGTGCTTTGTGATTCAGAGATATCCTAGCCGCAGCAGGTCTCTCTGAACTCCCAGACCTTCATCAAAGAAGAATGAACAGACTGTGAGGAAGAAAATAAACTAAAAAAAAAGGGCAAGAGAGAGATGCAGAGAGAGAGAGAAAAATATTATTACTCACTGAGTATTATTCTTTTTCCTATTATTATCTATCTGTGACATCATTAATTTGATATGTGTCTTATGCTTGCTTTGGCAATTTATGTGGAAATACTTTCTATGTCAATAAAGCCTTTTTGAATTTGAATTTTGAGTGATGCAGAGAGAGAGAAAGAGGGAGAGGGAGACGGGATTGGAGAGAAGGGGGAGGATTTGCAGTTTTCTTAGTACCGTGTTCCTCAACTGACTATGTCCAATCACATAACAGGAATTAGCAGCCCCAAATCATGTTTTCTCAGAGCCCAGTGGATCTCAGCTGAGTGTCATTTTCAAAGCAGGATGGAGGGATGAAGATACATTGATAGAGAGGGAGAGAGAGGGGGGAAAGGAAATAAGGGGAGAGGTAGATGATGTTAGGGACAAAGACAGAGGGAGAGAGATGGAAGTTAGGGACAATGAGAGAGGTGGATGATGTTAGTGACAAAGAGTGAGGGAGAGATGGATGATATTAGGGACAAAGAGAGATGGATGATGTTAGGGACAGAGAGAGAGGGAGAGAGGTGGATGATGTTAGGGACAGAGAGAGAGGGAGAGAGGTGGATGATGTTAGGGACAAAGAGAGAGGGAGAGAGGTGGATGATGTTAGGGACAGAGAGAGGTGGATGATGTTAGGGACAAAGAGAGAGGGAGAGAGGTGGAGGATGTTAGGGACAAAGAGAGAGGGAGAGAGGTGGATGATGTTAGGGACAAAGAGAGAGGGAGAGAGGTGGATGATGTTAGGGACAAAGAGAGAGGGAGAGAGGTGGATGATGTTAGGGACAGAGAGAGGTGGATGATGTTAGGGACAAAGAGAGAGGGAGATAGGTGGATGATGTTAGGGACAAAGAGAGAGGGAGAGAGTTGGATGATGTCAGCAAGAGAGAAGGAGTGGGGAATGGGGGTTGGGATGTGGAGAGGTTGAGATGGTAACATTGACCTCTTTTCTCTCTGCATGGAGCTACTGCTAACTTTTGATTGGTCTCCCAGGGTATAATGAAAAGGAGCTCCATACAAACTCTACCAGCTGAAACCCAGCTCACAGAAACACAGGAACCAAACCACAATCTTTATGTCAGGTTATCAGTCTATGTCAGGGTGTAAAAGTCTTAATAACAAACCAAGCCAATGACTAGCATGATTTATATATTTTTTAAATGGGTTATAGATGTAGTGCTATACTCTCTTAGCTATAGATAGTATGGCGTTGTTGGAGTTAGCGTCAATGAACTAATTGGTTATTTGTGTGGAAGGCCTGCTGTGCATTCATTATATTCCTTTCTCAGAATATTTCCCCACTCATTTACTCTCTCTTCCTCTGAATTTCTCATCCTCATTTTGCTCTCTCTGTCTCTGTCTCTCTCTCTCTCAATTCAATTCAATTTCAATTCAAGGGGCTTCATTGGCATGGTAAGCATATGTTAACATTGCCAAAGCAAGTGAAGTAGATAATATACAAAAGTGAAATAAACAATAAAATGAACAGTAAACATTACACTCACAGAAGCTCCAAAAATAATAAAGACATCACAAATGTAATATTATGTATATATACAGTGTTGTAACAATGTGCAAATTAAAGTACAAAAGGGAAAATAAATGAACATAAATATGGGTTGTATTTACAATGGTGTTTGTTCTTCACTGTTTGCCCTTTTCTTGTGGCAACAGGTCACAAATCTTGCTGCTGTGATGGCACACTGTGGTATTTCACCCAGTAGACATGGGAGTTTCTTAAAATCGGTTTGTTTTCGAATTCTTTGTGGATCTGTGTAATCTGAGGGAAATATGTGTCTCTAATATGGACATACATTTGGCAGGAGGTTAGGAAGTGCAGCTCAGTTTCCACCTCATTTTGTGGGCAGTGTGCACATAGCCTGTCTTCTCTTGAGAGCCAGGTCTGCCTTCGGCAGCCTTTCTCAATAGTAAGGCTATGCTCACTGAGTCTATACATAGTCAAAGATTTCCTTAAGTTTGGGTCAGTCACAGTGGTCAGGTATTCTGCCACTGTGTACTCTCTGTTTAGGGCCAAATAGAATTCTAGTTTGCTCTGTTTTTTTGTTAATTCTTTCTAATGTGTCAAGTAATTATCTTTTTGTTTTCTCATGATTTGGTTGGGTCTAGTTGTGTTGCTGTCCTGGGGCTCTGTGGGGTCTGTTTGTGTTTGTGAACAGAGCCCCAGGACCAGCTTGCTTAGGGGACTCTTCTCCAGGTTCATCTCTCTGTAGGTGATGGCTTTGTTATGGAAGGTTTGGGAATCGCTTCCTTTTAGGTGGTTGTAGAATTTAACGGTTCTTTTCTGGATTTTGATAATTAGTGGGTATCGGCCTAATTCTGCTCTGCATGCATGATACAGTACTACTGCCAAGGGATGAGCTATAGGTGCACCTACCATAGGAGTCCCCTCGAAGCCTACCGTTGACTATGTACATACCCAGCGTGCGACAGAGCTGCAGGAGTTGTGACCTGTTTTTGTTGGTTATGTTGTCATAGTTGTGCCTAGGGGGGCAGATGGGGGAGGGCATGCTGTCACCTCCAGGCAGGTGTTTGTCCCCCTGTGTACTGAGGGAGTGAGGTTCTTGTCCGGTTCTGGCATTTAGGTCGCCACAGACTAGTACATGTCCCTGGGCCTGGAAATGATTGATTTCCCCATCCAGGATGGAGAAGCTTCTTCATTATGACTTCATGACCTCTCTCTCTCTCTCTCTCTCTCTCTCTCTCTCTCTCTCTCTCTCTCTCTCTCTCTCTCTCTCTCTCTCTCTCTCGCTCTCTCTCGATCTCTCTATCTCTCTGTCTCTCTCTCGCTCTCTCTCGATCTCTCTTTCACTGTCTCTCACTCTCTCTCACGCTCTCTCACTCTCCATCTATCCCTCTCTCTTTCTCTCTCTCCATCTATCTCTCTCTCTTTCTCTCTCCATCTATCTCTCTCTCTTTCTCTCTCATCTCTCTCTCTCTCTCTCTTTCTCTCTCCATCTATCTCTCTCTCTTTCTCTCTCCATCTCTCTCTCTCTTTCTCTCTATCTCCCATCTCTCTCTCCCCCCTACTCCCTTTCTCCCATCCCCCGCCCTCCCTACATCCCTCTCTCTCCACTGGATATAGGTGGGCCAGGAGCATTGAGAGTTCCTCTCTCCTCCTTTCTCTTTCCGTCCCGATAGACAACTGGACCTAATCAATGCCATGAGCCCACTCACCCACTCCCTCAGTGGTGCAGCAGAACCATACTAATGGATACACAGCATGTCTGTCCTCCGTAGACTGTCTGAGAATGTCTCATAGAGGGCTCCGGCTCGTTAGTTATATTAGATTCAAAGGTTAGGTAGACGTTTGCTATTGCTGTTACTGCACTGCTTGTGGGAAATCGATTCTACTGTAGCCTGCTGTTTGCCTGTCATCTATGAGAACGAATTGAGATTCAGGAGCTGTCAGGTTCTCTTTTCGTCAGTCTCTTTCTCTCTTTATTTCGTACTTTACATCTCCCTGCATCATGCATGGGTTTGAACTGTGACCTTTTTGAGGTTTCTAGCACACTTCATCACAAACCCTTCTTCCTCTGTTTTCCATTGCCTCTTGCCTCTGGCTCACAGTGTTTACAACCACTCCACTAGCACAGTGGAGCTCAGCATTATTCATGTCAAGAGCAAACAGCAAAACAGTGCACAGTTGTTGAATATGTGGTCATTCATTTCTGAATGACATAATTCATGTGTCTCCCGGGGGCTGGTGGAGAGATAAACACTAAGTAGTCACGTCAATCTGAAAAGCTTCAGATACAGAAGCTGCTGAATGATTAACACAGACAGTAGATATAATGAGATTGTGTGTGTGTGTTTACATTAGGGAACCTATAGGAGATTAGGGTGCGTGGAATGATAAGGCGGAGAGTAAGTCAATTATTATTTTCAGTAAACATCAGGAGGCGGGAGGAAGGCTAGAGGGCAGTCCGACAGCCATGGGAATTTGGAGATCCATTCATACTCATTATTAACATCAATAGGGAGAGAGACTGAGTGGTGTGAGAGCAGGAGAGAGGGAAGAGACAGAGGGAGACAGAGGGAGGAGACAGAGAGAGATAGAGAGATAGTAGGAAGAGACAGAGAGAGCGAGAAAGAGAGGGGGGAGACGGAGAGAGAGCGACAGAGAGAGAGAGGGTGAGAGAGAGATAGTAGGAAGAGACACAGAGGGAGAGAGGAGACAGAGAGCGAGAGAAAGGGAGGAGACAGCGAGAGAGAGAGAGAGAGAGAGAGATACTGGGAAGAGAGAAAGAGAGAGAGAGAGCGACAGAGAGTGGATTTTGGGGGGGGGGGGGGGGTTGTATCATTTGATTTACACAACATGCCTACCACTTTGAAGATGCAAAATGTTTTTTTTTTGTGAAACAAGAAATAAGACAAAAAAACTGAAAACTTGAGCTTGCATAACTATGCAAGCTCCCCCCCTTACTTTGCAAGCTCCCCCCCTCTTACTATGCAAGCTCCCCCCCCCCCCCCCCTTACTTTTTAGAACGACCTTTTGCAGCAATTAGAGCTGCAAGTCTCTTGGGGTATGTCTCTATAAGCTTGGCACATCTAGCCACTGGGGTTTTTGCCCATTCTTCAAGGCAAAACTGCTCTAGCTCCTTCAAGTTGGATGGGTTCCGCTGGTGTACAGCAATCTTTAAGTCATACCACAGATTCTCAATTGGATTGAGGTCTGGGCTTTGACTAGGCCATTCCAAGACATTTAAAATGTTTCCCCTTAAACCACTCGAGAGTTGCTTTAGCAGTATTCTTAGGGTCATTATCCTGCTGGAAGGTGAACCCCGTCCCAGTCTCAAATCTCTGGAAGACTGAAACAGGTTTACCTCAAGAATTTCCATCTATTTAGTGCCATCCATCATTCCTTCAGTTCTGACCAGTTTCCCAGTCCCTGCCGATGAAAACATCCCCACAGCATGATGCTGCCACCACCATGCTTCACTGTGGAGATGGTGTTCTCGGGGTGATGAGAGGTGTTGGGTTTGTGCCAGACATAGCGTTTTCCTTGATGGCCAAAAAGCTAAATTCTAGTCTCATCTGACCAGAGTACCTTCTTCCATATGTTTGGGGAGTCTCCCACATGCCTTTTGGCGAACCCCAAACGTGTTTGCTTATTTTTTTCTTTAAGCAATGGCTTTTTTTCTGGCCACTCTTCCATAAAGCCCAGCTCTGTGGAGTGTGCGGCTTAAAGTGGTCCTATGGACAGATACTCCAATCTCCGCTGTGGAGCTTTGCAGCTCCTTCACGGTTATCTTTGGTCTCTTTGTTGCTTCTCTGATTAATGCCCTTGCCTGGTCTGTGACTTTTGGTGGGCGGCCCTCTCTTGGCAGGTTTGTTGTGGTGCCATATTCTTTCCATTTTTTAATAATGTATTTAATGGTGCTCCGTGGGATGTTCAAAATTTCTGATATTTTTTTATAACTGATCCCTGATCTGTACTTCTCCACAACTTTGTCCCTGACCTGTTTGGAGAGCTCCTTGGTCTTCATGGTGCCCCTTGCTTGGTGGTGTTGCAGACTCTAGGGCCTTTCAGAACAGGTGTATACAGTAGAAGTCGGAAGTTATATACACCTTAGCCAAATACATTTTAACTCAGTTTTTCACAATTACAGAACGCGTCTCCTTCCTGAGCGTTATGACGACTGCGTAGTCCGTGGTGTTTATACTTCCGTACTATTGTTTGAACAGATGAACGTGGTACCTTCAGGCATTTGGAAATTTCTCCCAAGGATGAACCAGACTTGTGGAGGTCTACAATTTTTTTTTCTGTGGTCTTAACTGATTTCTTTTGATTTTCCCATGATGTCAAGCAAAGAGGCACTGAGTTTGAAGGTAGGCCTTGAAATACATCCACAGGTACACCTCCAATTGACTGAAATTATGTCAATTAGCCTATCAGAAGCTTCTAAAGCCATGACATTATTTTCTGGAATTTTCCAAGCTGTTTAAAGGCACAGTCAACTTGTAAACTTCTGGCCCCTGGAGTTGTGATACAGTGAATTATAAGTGAAATCATCTGTCTGTAAACAATTGTTGGAGAAATGACTTGTGTCATGCACAAAGTAGATGTTCTAACCGACTTGCCAAAACTATAGTTTGTTAACAAGACATTTGTGGAGTGGTTGAAAAACGAGTTTCTATGACTCCAACCTAAGTGTATGTAAACTTCCGACTTCAACTGTATATACTGAGATCATGTGACAGATCATGTGCCACTTAGACTTTATTGAACTAATTATGTGACTTCTGAAGGTAATTGGTTGCACCAGATCTGATTTAGGGGCTTCATAGCAAAGAATACATATGCATGCACCACTTTTTATTTTTTATTTCACTTCACCAATTTGGACTATTTTGTGTATGTCCATTACCTGAAATCCAAATAAAAATCTATTTAAATTACAGGTTGTAATGCAACAAAATAGGAAAAACGCCAAGGGGGATGAATACTTTTGCAAGGCACTGTAGAGGGAAGAGACAGAGAGAGAGATAGAGGGAGGAGAGACAGAATATAGAGGTGTAGAACTACTAAGAAGGATGGAGTAGAAAAGGGAGAGGGGATGGAAGGAGAGAATATAACATCGTCCTCTATTTCATTAGATCGAACCTAAAGCTGTGTAGTATTGGTAGGTCTGCCTTTGGAAGTAATATGCCTATCTGTTTAATCATTATTTTGGGAAACATTCTCTGAGAATGTTCAGTTTTAAGCCATGGCTAATTGACTTATTAATACCAGCCACACAGAGAAATGCTGCAGAAGCAGTACGTACTGACTCCATAACACTCTAACTTTAATCTGTGTTCGTTTCCAAATCGTTTTTTTGAATAGATTAATGTAACCGCCGTGTCCTCAACAATCCTGTTTTCTGTCAGTTATGACCAAATTATTGC
The DNA here is from genome assembly GCF_045679555.1 of Salvelinus alpinus. Taxonomy (NCBI): domain Eukaryota; kingdom Metazoa; phylum Chordata; class Actinopteri; order Salmoniformes; family Salmonidae; genus Salvelinus; species Salvelinus alpinus. The sequence continues at coordinate 18,856,134 of NC_092088.1, read as the reverse complement.
CTGTTTCTGGAAATTATACCCACAGCACTGTACCCAGGACCTGACATGAGAGAATACCCAGGGAAATGTCCAAATAAAAACGAGCCCTGCACACGTATTCCAATGACAGTGTCACACAAACAACGTTGTCATTGTGGAAAATGTAATGAGCTCAATTGCGATTTCTTCACATCAATAGTCACTGTTTGTGTCAAGTGGTTTTGGGGTTGGTACACGCTGTAGACTTTAATGAGTCGGAGGACATAGCACTCTCACAGTGAACATACTGTACACTGAGATGACGCACGCACACATAAACAAGCACAGAGGCACGCATGCACATAGACACACACAGAAACACACACACATTCACCTCAGACTGGTGGTCAGGCCTCATTTAGCAGGGTGTGTAACTGTCTCTTGGTAACGAATAGCTCAGGGAAGAGCCCAGAGCCCAGTCAGTCTAGCACACAGGTCCCTCTACGCTGGCCAGATATCCTGCCTCCCGGCCCCCATCCATTACCTCCACAGGGCACCACCTCACTTGATCTATCCCCAGACCAGTGCACAAGAGTGAGCCACAGCGACACCACAGCCGTGCTTAAGATGCACCGGCACGTCCAGAGCTACCGCCAGACTTTCTCATTCTGTCCAGTGCCGCCGGCAGGGGGAAAGGATGACAAATGCCCTCTTTAATTCTTCCGTTTTTTTCTTCAGTTTGTTCTTCATTTAGGGAAGAAGAAAAAGAAGACTAGAACTTTCCATTTTACGATGACTCAGCGCACAGTGTTTAGTGGCTTGACCTTTTACGATTAACATAGCTGTTGAAGGCTGAAGATGAGGAGGATTCAGATGTCTACAGGGTTTTAAGCTCTGTCTCCCTTGGTTACGCAAGCTGGTCCCGTGATATGTGTTGACAACGTTCAATGGTGAGGGACTGAGGATCGAGTGTCAGATAAGTCTTGGTGAATAGCCTGGTCTCAGAGCTATACGAAACATACTTTACGTATTTCTGAGCATCTCCAAGACGTATGATACCTACTAATGGTCTAGTTACTTTAGTCAGAGATTTAAAAATAGGGAGGTTGGTCAGGGAATATGCGTGGGAGCAATCTGCGACTGTATAGCAATCCAAAGGTTGCGTGTTGCTTCGGGGGACAACTGTAGCATTTTAGCTAACCCTTGCCTTAACCCTTATTCTAAACTTCACCCAATTCACCTAATCTGCTTTATAAATTCACCTAACCTGCTATATAAATTCACCTAACCTGCTATATAAATTCACCTAACCTGCTATGTAAATTCACCTTACCTGCTATGTCAATTCCCCTAACCTGCTATGTAAATTCACCTTACCTGCTCTGTCAATTCACATAACCTGCTATGTCAATTCACCTTACCTGCTATGTCAATTCACCTAACCTGCCCTGTCAATTCACCTAACCTGCTATGTCAATTCACCTAACCTGCTATGCCAATTCACCTAACCTTACCATGCAAATTCACCTTACCTGTTATGCCAATTCACCTAACCTTACCATGCAAATTCACCTTACCTGTTATGTCAATTCACCTAACCTGCTATGTCAATTCACCTAACCTGCTATGTAAATTCACCTTACCTGCTATGTCAATTCCCCTAACCTGCTATGTAAATTCACCTTACCTGCTCTGTCAATTCACATAACCTGCTATGTCAATTCACCTTACCTGCTATGTCAATTCACCTTACCTGCTATGTCAATTCACCTTACCTGCTATGTCACTTCACCTAACCTGCCATGTCAATTCACCTAACCTGTTATGTCATTTCACCTTACCTGCTATGTCAATTCACCTTACCTGCTATGTCACTTCACCTAACCTGTTATGTCATTTCACCTTACCTGCTATAATACTATACATCAGGGTTCCCCAACTTGTGGCCAATGGAAGGTTTTTATTTGCCCCCCCACCCCCCAAAAACGTGATTTTAATATTGGAAATCTGTTCGAATGGATTCCTACTCATAATAGAGATAAATATGGAATTGTATACAAATGTAAGCAAGGGTTGAAATGTTTTAGTCAAATATTATATTTGTTTGGAATTCTTGCAGTCTGCAAATTATTTGTAATTATGTTCCGGCCCCCTGACCATAATCTCAATAAAAAATCATCCCGCGGCTGAATATAGTTGATGATCCCAATTTGTATGCTATTATGTGACCAGGTAAGACTTATGATACTATACTGAACAAAAATATAAATGCAAAAAAAAAGAAAAAAAGATGGCGCCGGAGAGGATGGCTGCCGTTTCATAGGCTCTTAACCAACCATGCTATTTTGTTAGTTAAAAAAAAAAATTGTACATATGTTGTACATAATGTTGCTGCTACCATCTCTTCTTACTGAAAACCTCGCTATTGTTATTTTACTGCTGCTCTTTAATTATTTGTTGCTTTTATTTCTTATCTTTTTAGGTATTTTTCTTAAAACTGCATTGTTGGTTAAGGGCTTGTAAGTAAGCATTTCACTGCAAGGTCTACAACTGTTGTATTCGGCACATGTGACAAATAACATTTGATTTTACTTGATTTGAACATGTAAAGTTTTGGCCCCATGTTTCATGAGCTGAAATGAAAGATCCCAGAAATGTTCCATACGCATAAAAAGCTTATTTTATTATTTTATTTGTCTCAAATTTTGTGCACAAATTTGTTTACATTCCTGCCAAGATAATCTTTACACCTGACATGTGTGGCAAATCAAGAAGCTGATTAAACAGCATGACAATTACACAGGTGCACATTGTGCTGGGGACAATAAAAGTGCACTCTAAAATGTGCAGTTTTGTCACACATCACAATGACACAGATGTCTCTAGTTTTGAGGGAGTGTGCAATTGGCATGCTGACTGCAGGAATGTCCACCAGAGCGGTTGCCATAGAATCTTATGTTAATTTCTCTACCATAATCCGCCTCCAACGTTGTTTTAGAGAATTTGGCAGTAAGTCCAAACGCAGACCACGTGTAACCAGGTCAGCCCAGTACGCCACATCCGGCTTCTTCACCTGCGGGATTGTCTGAGACCAGCCACCCAGACAGCTGATGAAACTCTGGCACAACCAAAGAATTTCTGCACAAACTGTAAGAAACCATCTCAGGGAGCTCTTTTGTGTTCGTCATCCTCACCAGATTCTTGACCTGACTGCACTTCGGCTTCGTAACTGACTTCAGTGTGCAAATGCTCACCTCCGATGGCCACTGTGCTCTTCACGGATTCATCTCGGTTTCAACTGTACCGGGCCGATGGTAGACAGCATGTATGGCGTTGCGTGGACGAGCGGTTTGCTGATGTCAACGTTGTGAACAGAGTGCCCCATGGTGGTGGTGGGGTTATGGTATGGGCAGGCATAAGCTACGGAAAACGAACAAAATGTAATTTTATTGATGGCATTTTGAATGCACAGAGATACCGAGACAAGATCCTGAGGCCCATAGACGCGCCATTCATCTGCCAGCATCACCTCATGTTTCAGCATGATAATGCACGGCCCCATTTCGCAAGGATCTGTACACAATTCCTGGAAGCTGAAAATGTCTCAGTTCTTCCATGGCCTGCATACTCACCAGACATGTCACCCATTGAGCATGTTTGAGATGCTCTGGATTGACATGTACAACAGCGTGTTCCAGTTCCAGCCATTATCTAGCAACTTCGCACAGCCATTGAGGAGCAGTGGGACAACATTCCACAGGCCACAATCAACAGCCTAAACAACTCTATGCAAAGGAGATGTGTCGCGCTGCATGAGGCAAATGGTGGTCACACCAGATACTGACTGGTTTTCTGATCCACGCCCCTACCTTTTTTTTAAGGTGTCTGTGACCAACAGATGCATATCTGTATTCCCAGTCATATGAAACACATAAGATTAGGCCCTAACAAATTTATTTCAATTGACTGATTTCCTTATTTCCTGTAACTCAGTAAAATCGTTGAAATTGTCGTATGTTGCATTTATATTTTAGTTCAGTGTGTACGTCCTCTAATTCGTATGATATTGTGCGACCGCTATTCCCTTCATAATGTAACGTAACGTATCATACTAAATGGAGTGTCACTGATTTACGTACAGAAAAATACGAACTGCCCTGAGACAACGTTGTGCTGAAGTAGCCTACTACTACAGTGGGTATTATCGTAGTCAAGGAATAATCATCATAATAATCATTGATATTATAGCCATCTCTTACGTTTAGAAGTCTGTGAGCGACAGGCTAGATAATCCTAGGTAAAACATTTTGTTTGCCTATCATGATACTGGTGTCCGTATCAGTGTTCTCACCACGCAGTCATACATTAGACTCCACTCCACTCCACTTTACTGTCACTCGGAAAGAGAGAGCGAGAGAGAGAGAGAGAGAGAGAGAGAGAGAGAGAGAGAGAGAGAAGTATTTGTTATTATCCCACAGCTCTCCCACCAAGGAAATAGAGGTCACATTTGCCTGCGGGGTCATGGGTAGGGATAATCTCTGTGTATGATTGGTTAGGTGTTGTTATCATCTCTGGGCCAGGCTTATCACTATTTGCTAGGTTCATTATCCAGGGTGGCTTCCCATTGGAAACAGAAAGACAAATAGTCAGAGGGCAACCGCGATTAAACAATGTGTGTCGCTGATCTTCATTTGTTTGCACCTGCTGGCATTGTTGGGATTTTCCCATGGTGACGTGACGTGCTAATGCAGAGGGAAAGGTGTGTGTGCACGTTGAAAAAATAATCAAAGGTAGTAGTACAATATCTTCGGAAGTGTCAAACTTAACATTTGATAGGTTTATTACGGATAGGTTTATCATGTGTTTATGACTCGTTTGCTCTTTCAAATGCATCCACATCTGAAAGCTGACCAGGCAAAACGAAAAATAATTACTTGCTTTGTGAGTTTTCCTTTCTAGAACATTGGTCACATACAGAACAGAGTCCAATCTTTATGCCCAGAATTAAAACTGCAAATGAATAGTTAAGCCGCATCATTCGTTTTGAGTGTGTGTCTTATTCCACTTGTCTAATCTGACAACTAGTTCCCAGCACTGCCGTTCTCCCGTCCCCACAATGGCTTGTTCAGGATCAGCAGTCTAAATTGAACATGACTTGATGTTCCTGGCCAAACTTTGGAAGCTCGGATGGGAATGACAAAGAAGCTTAAAAGCCTAAGTATCCCTTTAGTAGGCAGCACATGTGCTGGATTATCAGACGTTTGTGAGTAGGGAGATGGTGTTTCCCCTCCCTCATTTTCCAGCGTTTAGTGTCCTCGCAATCTAGCCTCCGCGCCTTGTCTGGGCTCATGTTACTCGGTGTGATTGACTCCTGGTTAAAACCAATAAACCCATCCGTTCTGCTTGCATGCTCCGAGGTGTTTTTCCCCTCAAGCCAATGTGGAAGCGGAATTACGCGCAACATTCCGGAACGAAACAAAAGACAAAGAACACAGAAATCAGACAAACACAACAGACAAGCGCATCATGGGTTCTAACAGTCACAGAAGTGGGAAGTGCCTCAAATCAAATTATATTTGTCACATGCTTCGTAAACGACAAGTATAGACTAACAGTGAAAAGCTTACTCATGTCTTCGTGTTTTCTGTTTTTTTCTTCTCTTCCTTCCTCTCTGTCGCAGAGGCCCTGATGGAAATAATGAAGAAATTTAGACAGGGATTTTTCTATAATTCCTTGAAAAAAAAGAGAGGCTTTATCCAGCCAATAGGAATGGTTTGAAATGCATCCTGGAATGCTGATGCATTCCCCGATCGTTATCGGCAGGACCCCAAATCTCCCTGGACCGTCTCTCCGGCTTGTAACTCGAGCTCCGAGCTGCTTATTAGAAATGGGAGATAAAGAGAAAAGTTCAATCATAATAATATTAAAAACAAGAGTATCTTAGATCCTTTCCTTTCAAGCAGACAACCAGTTCTCTGTTGTGTCCTTCTTCTCCCTCCTGGTCCCAATGTAATCAGGATTGTATTATCTTTACATAAGCAGATGAAATGGATAGCCCTGCTGTGCCTTAAGCCAGACACGTAATTATAAAATATGCCAGTACTAGAGACAACAATGCAGAACTGGAATGGGGTACAATGCTAGTTCTTTATTTATTTTTCTATATCCTCCCTCTATTTTTTCTCAATTAAAAATAAGTATGTTTAGGCCTACTGTGAAGACTCCTTATCATTTATAAAAACAGAATGTGGGCTTTTTGGACCAGTTCCACTAATATCATGAATGGATGCATGTGGGAGTGGGTCCAAATTGACAATGGGCTTACACCTTTCCTTTCACAAAATGTTAATCGTGTTGTAAATCGGACTACACACAAATACGAATGAGTGAGGAAAGAGTTTTTTATTTTACACCCCATCAATTCTTCTGGGGAATTGCCCAAAAAAAGCAAGACACAAAAGCATTTTCCAGGATGCTTCCAGGAGCAACCAGTAAATGTCTATTTTTCGCCTCCTGAACAGGAAAGACAACTATTTCTCTTAGCTCTTGTAAACAAAGATGTGTCAGGTAAATGATTCAGCATGGATAAGGGTCAGAGGTTTATTCTGGGGGTCAGGGTTCACCGAGACCCCCTGTGTGTGGGCCAGGCGGAGCGCTAATGTAACAGGTGACCCAAGGAGGATGACCTTTCACCAAAGGCAGACTCAGGGGTCGTCCAGCTGTGGGGAAGAGTGATGGGGCCGTCCTCAAGGCTCCTCGAACCCTGTTTCCCATCCTCTATTTTTCATCCAGCCGTATGGGAGGACTCTCTGAGGGCCATGTGTAAAGGTCTAGGACATTTTTACATGTACATTTGAGTCATTTATTAGATGCTCTTATCCAGAGGGACTTACAGTGCATTAATCTTAAAATACCTTCTGTCGCTGGGACAACCACATGTCACAGGCATAGAAAGTACATTGAAATAACGTAGCTGTCAGTAGAGTCAGAGCTATGGAGGGGGCGGGGCGGGTTCAAGTGCAAGTGCTGGTTGAGCGTTATTTTTTAAATTATGTGTATATATTATATTTTTTTTGGGGGGGGGGTGAGAACCATGCGGGCTGCAGCGTTCTGGGTAAGTTGCAGGGGTTTGATGGCACAAGCAGGGAGCCCAGCCAACAGAGTTCCCAGACGGGAGAGGACAAGTGCCTGGATGAAGACATGAGCCATCCTACACAGGGTAGTTTCAGTACTGAGAGTGGAGTAGTATACTCTATAGAAATATATAGCAATCCAGGTCTCTCTTGAAAAAAATATTTTAGCTCAACGAAAGTAACCTGCTTAAATAAAGGTTAAATAAAAGTTCTAGCTTCATGTAGTGTCAGTAGGACCCCCTGTGTTTCTGAAAGAGAGAGAGGAGATTATAAGGGAGGTCTATGAACCGCAGGCTGCTTCTCACTCAGTTTGGGCATGGCAGGGTGGCTGCCACAGCCTGCCTACCTACCTACCACCACCTCCTCCTCTTCTTCCTTCACCTCCTCCTTCACCACCACCTCGTCACCTTCCCCTCCCTTTACACCTCCTTCTCCACCACCTCCTCCTGCCCCGTCACCTCCTCATACTCCTCTTCCTCCACCACCTCCACCTCGTCCTCCACCACCACCTCCTCCTCCACCTCCCCAACTTCCAGCTCATGACTTGCACCTGGAGTCAGCAGGGCTTATAGCCACAGTCCATGGGATTACGCATAGCCCAAGGGTGTGTGTGTGTTTATGTTGTATTAGTGTGTGAATGTTGTGTGTGCCCATTATTGGTCCATTTATCAAAGCTCCTAGTATCTATCCCCATTGAATTAAAGGTTAATGCACTTTACTGTATAACAGAGTACAACCATACCCTATCCCCACAGCAGCTACAACAGGTTATACCTGCCGTTTGAGTTGTGAGTGACTCACGTAGCCTGTTGAGGTTGACCTGTCACAGCCTGTTAGGGAACTACGTAACAGACAGAGGTTTCTTCGTCTCTCTCTCTCTCTCTCTCTCTCTCTCCCTCATCAGGTTCATCTGTGTGTCTAACTTGACCTGAGCTCATTCTAAGAGACGTACAGTACTCACTGTCTCACTCAACACCCTGACTCATGCCCTCTGGCACTGTAACGAGGTAGACTACATCACCGACGGATCCTTATCTGGGATTATTTGTTGTTCATGAAGCAACCTCTTGAGCACACGTTTGGATCTAGGTCTCTGTCTATCTAGGTTTGATATTGTCACCAGACAACAGCCTTGATTGTTGTAGGCATGATTGTTGTCTTCACGTTACAGTGGCGTCATGGTGGACCAATGGCACATGTGGTAGCATTTCAGTGCAGTGTCTGTGGTAGTGCTGCCAAACGCCCAACCTCAATGTTATTCCCCCTGCTGCTCCTTCCCAGGCCTGTTTTAACAAGGAACTCTGGTGGAGAATAATCCACTTCAATTAACCAGATTTCTCCCCATGTATTAAAGGTGGATGAATACACAGTATACTTTGCACCAGTTAGGCCCCCGATTTTGGTGTGTGTGTGTGTGTGTGTGTGTGGTCCATAAACCTACTTCTCAGCTGCTTTCATTCACCTACATTCTCCACAGGGAGGCTTCCGGATCACTTTGGACAGATTTCTGTTCAAAATAATCATGGAAAAGTGTAGCCAATTATTAGGACAGCTACACCACCTAGTTTAACTTGGTCCTGACTCCCACTGCTCGCCTTTGCCCTCCCACACGGCTGCACTTATCAACCAATAAACACTTAAACTATGATGTCATCGATAAGGGCCAGACGAGACGTTTTGGCTCCAAGTGGGCTCTTCAGACTAAAAACAATAAAAGAAACTACTACCGGTACAGGAAAAGAAAACAACCACAAATTTCTCCTTTTATAATCAGATGACATCATTTGGCTCGGGCATTCAACCCAGGAGTGTGATTGCTGAAGAGTAGTCATTGGTAGAAGCAGGAGGAGCTACAGTGGGCCGGAGGAGACAAACAGGTTTTTGCAGAGCGATAAATCGCTCCGCTTGAATAAACAGTGTTGGGAAATGCAAAGAGCTGTCAACCAGGATTACAATGTGAAAGAAGATTACGAAAATTCAATAAACAATGGCAATCACACACGGTTTGTTCGTGATTGACAGTTTATGTAGGGCCTATAGAGTTCATGTTGGTGGTGATGATATCTATTAAGGTCCTTTGGTCATTAGTCATCATTTTGACAGCTCAAATCTGGGATGACTTTTATGGCTTACAAATCACCTTTCCTCAAATCATACAAATAGACATCTCATTGTAGTTCAGGATGTCCAAAAGTACACACACACACAGAAATTGTTTATACAGTCTTCTGAATACAGAAGCCACATTTCCCAAGAGCATTTGGGATAGGCGTATGGCATGTTTGAACAAGCATTGCATCTATGATATCTGAGCGAGTAATCACATCATAATCACTGCAAACCCTCTGTGTGAGTCATCAGATTGTATCCTTCTAGAATGACCTAGGCGAATCTGAGAGGCACCGGAGCGGAGACAGCAGTCGAACCTTGAAGTGATCACGTATCCCAGTTGCAATGAAAATGATGCCAATGTACAGTGCCTTGCAAAAGTAGTCATCCCCCTTTGGCGTTTTTCCTATTTTGTTGAATTACAACCTGTAATTTAAATTTATTTTTATTTGGATTTCATGTAATGGACATACACATAATACTCCAAATTGGTGAAGTGAAATCAAAAAAATTACTTAATAATAAAATATAATAATAAAAAACGCAAAAGTGGTGTGTGCATATGTATTCACCCCATTTGCTATGAAGCCCCTAAATAATATCTGGTGCAACCAATTACCTTCAGAAGTCACATGATCTGTCACATGATCTCAGTATATATACACCTGTTCTGAAAGGCCACAGAGTCTGCAACACCACTAAGCAAGGGGCACCACCAAGCAAGCGGCACCATGAAGACCAAGGAGCTCTCCAAACAGGTCAGGGACAAAGTTGTGGAGAAGTACAGTTCAGGGTTGGGTTATAAAAATATATCTGAAACGTTGAACATCCCACGGAGCACCATTAAATCCATTATTATAAAATGGAAAGAATATGGTACCGCAACAAACCTGCCAAGAGAGGGCCGCCGAATTAAACTCACAGACCAGGCAAGGAGGGCATTAATCAGAGAGGCAACAAAGAGACCAAAGATAACCCCGAAGGAGCTGAAAAGCTCCACAGCAAAGATTGGAGTATCTGTCCATAGGACCACTTTAAGCCGTACACCACAGAGTTGGCCTTTACAAAAGAGTGGCCAGAAAAAAGCCATTGCTTAAAGAATAAAATAAAAATAAAATATGACTTAAATATTGCTGTACAACAGCAGAACCCATCCAACTTGAAGGAGCAGTTTTGCCTTGAAGAATGGGCAAAAATCCCAGTGGCCAGATGTGTCAAGCTTATAGAGACATACCCCAAGAGACTTGCAGCTGAAATTGCTGCAAAAGGTGGCTCTATTGACTTTGGGGGGTGGGGGGGGGGGGGGGGGAGTGAATAGTTATGCAAGCTCAAGTTTCCAGTTTTTTTGTCTTATTTCTCGTTTGTTTCACAATAAAAAATATTTTGCATCTTTAAAGTGGTAGGCATGTTGTGTAAATCAAATGATACAAAGCCCCCCAAAATCTATTTTAATTCCAGGTTGAAATGCAAGCCACTGTAGGTGATAGAAACCATGGAAACATCATGAAGCAACCCTGTCCTTTTGACTTGGAAAACCAGAGCTGTCAGAAGTGTGCTTGCATTTTATAAAGATACATGAGGAAAGAGAGAAGATGGGTAAGAAAAGTGGGGGAAAAAGAAGTAGTTAACTATCATTGCTCTTCTCTTTTCCCTCCTAAACAATCCCAACTGATTCGCACATACTCCCAACACACACACTCACCAGCAAGCACGTAGCCTCAGGGACACCTCACACACACACACACACACACACACACACACACACACACACACACACACACACACACACACACACACACACACACACACACACACACACACACACACACACACACACACACACACACACACACACACACACACACACACACAGCATACCACGTAGCCATTCACACACGTACAAACACACCTAGGACCATATCTATACATCACCTTCATACACCCAGCTCTGGCTTTGCTCTAAAAACACAGTGCAGTGAAGCGGAGGAGTCATATGTACATACTTTAAGCCTCACTGCCAGCCCTGCAGCCATGGGTGGACAAACTCAGAATAAGAGGGTTCTCACAGCAATGTTCAGGCCTGATGTAGTGTTTCTCGTGTAAACAGGAACCAGAACTTTATGGGACACTTTATGGACAGTATGAATGGGACTAAATGTTTTAGTGTGTGGCCTCCCGAGTGGCGCAGCGGTCTAAGACACTGCTTCACTACAGACCCGGGTTCGATCCCAGGCTGTATCACGGCCGTGACCGGGAGACCCATGAGGCGTTGCACAATTGGCCCAGCGTCGTCCGGGTTAGGGGAGGGGTTGGCCGGCCGCGATTTTCTTGTCCCATCACGCTCTAGCCACTCCTTGTGGCGGACCGGGCGCCTGCAAGCTGACCTCGATCGCCAGCTGGACGGTGTTTCCTCCAACACATTGGTGCGACTGGCTTCCGGGTTAAGCGAGCAGTGTGTCAAGAAGCAGTGTGGCTTGGCAGGGTCGTGTTTTGAAGGACGCACGGCTCTCGACCTTCGCAAGATTGTAACTACCAATTGGGAACCACGAAATGGTGGAGAAAAGGGTAAAAAAATCAAAACATGTTTTAGTGTAGCCTATATACGAGCCACCACTTTAAAGCATCAAAGTAGAGTTGGATGGACTCTGATGGCAGCACTCCATCTATCCTACTACACAGATACAAACATTCATTCATTTGCTCACACCCACATAATTTGCACATGCATTCATACTGACTCACACACATGCATTCACATACACACACACACACACACACACACACACACACACACACACACACACACACACACACACACACACACACACACACACACACACACACACACACACACACACACACACACACACACACACACACACACACACACACACACAATCATCATATACCCTGCTGCTACACTGTTTATTCTATATCCTGATGCCTAGTCACCTTACCCTTATACATTCAGTATCGAACCCTACCACTCCAGTGTCACTGCACATTGTGAATATGGTACTGGAACTGACCCTGTACATAGTATGCTTACTTACTTTCTCGTGTTCTTCTTAATTTTATATCTCGTGTGTTTTTGTTCTACCTTGTTATTTTTAGTATTACATTGTTATTGATTACTGCATTGTTGGCGTTAGAGTTTGCAAGAAATGCATTTCACTGTACTTGTGCATGTGACACTAACACTTGAAACTTAAAACAAGCCCGCCATATCAGTGCCTGTAAGGAGACAGAGGGACGGGAGACTTCTGTCAGCTCAGATGTGTACACTACAACAGTTAGCAAGTTAGATTAGAAGAACCGTGTTTCTTGTGAATGCTAACAGGAGAGGGTTGGTTTGCTCACAACTTGCTTGGCTCAATCCTATCCTATTGTCATAAATTGAGCAATGTTCTTTTGTGCGGGACTCATAAAGAGAGTGGAACGGCTGCCCACCCCAGGTCTTGTGTGTGTGTTTGTAGATGCAGAGAGATAAAAGGCGGGCCGGCCGAGCACAAAAGGGACGTTTTCTGGTTCTGTGTGTAATGCGAGCCCCAGAAGGACACAGGTGGGCTGGTCCTGAGCTCCTGTGGTTCTTCTGTAGGTCACCTGGTATCAGTTAGAGCACTCTGGGCTCAGGACTCCGCTCCCTCTGGGCAAACCCTGCCAGCTGGCTGGGGACCAGCACATCCGGGACATTCAACCTCTTCAGAGGGAGAGAGAGAGAAAGAGAGGAGAGAGAGAGAGAAAGAGAGGAGAGAGAGAGAGAGAGAAGGAGGGAGGGAGAGTGAGAGAAAGGGGCAGAAGGGGAAGAAAAAGAGGTGAGATGAGGTATAGGGGCGGAGATGAGATGAGGTGTAGGGGTGGGGGTGGGGAGGAGATGAGGTGTAGGGGCGTGGATGAGATGAGGCGTAGGGGTGGGGATGAGATGAGGTGTGGGGGTGGGGGTGGGGAGGAGATGAGGTGTAGGGGCGTGGATGAGATGAGGCGTAGGGGTGGGGATGAGATGAGGTATAGGGGTGGGGAGGAGATGAGGTGTAGGGGTGGGGAGGAGATGAGGTGTACGGGTGGGGATCAGATGAGGCGTGGGGATGAGATGAGATGAGGTGTAGGGGCGTGGATGAGATTAGGGGTGGGGATGAGATGAGGTGTAGGGGCGTGGATGAGATTAGGGGTGGGGATGAGATGAGGTGTAGGGGTGGGGAGGAGATGAGGTGTAGGGGTGGGGAGGAGATGAGGTGTACGGGTGGGGAGGAGATGAGGTGTACGGGTGGGGATCAGATGAGGCGTGGGGATGAGATGAGATGAGGTGTAGGGGCGGGGATGTTGAAATCCTTCCAGACTCATTCTTCAGGCAGGCAGACTCCAAGCAGGTAGTCAGCAGTTATAGGAACAGGAGTTGTAGGATCCATTGCATCAGATGTACGTACATCTGCTGGGAAGATCAGACCATTTAGAGCAGGCAAAATAAACATTCAGTACATGAACAGGGAGAAAGGAGTGCTCAGTCCTGACTTTCAGTCCGCACTTGCAAACATAGGCTTCTGCTTGTCTCCATCTGTGACAATGAATGTAATAATGTTTGTTTTCTTTATAACCACTATAATCGGCAAACACAATCCTTTCATACAGCCATGTGTTCTGTGCATGCCTCAATTGAAATGTACAAACAGTGCATGCGTGCCTGGCTGCATGCAGTACATAAGCAGTCACATTATGTCTACTGTACAGTACTTAACCAGTCACATTATGCTTACTGTACAGTACATAACCAGTCACATTATGTCTACTGTACAGTACTTAACCAGTCACATTATGCTTACTGTACAGTACATAACCAGTCACATTATGCCTACTGTACAGTACATAACCAGTCACATTATGCCTACTGTACAGTACATAACCAGTCACATAATGCCTACTGTACAGTACTTAACCAGTCACATTATGCCTACTGTACAGTACTTAACCAGTCACATTATGCCTACTGGACAGTACATAACCAGTCCCATTATGCTTACTGTACAGTACATAACCAGTCACATTATGTCTACTGTACAGTACTTAACCAGTCACATTATGCCTACTGTACAGTACTTAACCAGTCACATTATGCCTACTGTACAGTACTTAACCAGTCACATTATGCTTACTGTACAGTACATAACCAGTCACATTATGCCTACTGTACAGTACTTAACCAGTCACATTATGCCTACTGTACAGTACTTAACCAGTCACATTATGCCTACTGTACAGTACTTAACCAGTCACATTATGCTTACTGTACAGTACATAACCAGTCACATTATGCCTACTGTACAGTACTTAACCAGTCACATTATGCCTACTGTACAGTACTTAACCAGTCACATTATGCCTACTGTACAGTACATAACCAGTCACATTATGCCTACTGTACAGTACATAACCAGTCACATTATGCCTACTGTACAGTACTTAACCAGTCACATTATGCCTACTGTACAGTACATAACCAGTCACATTATGTCTACTGTACAGTACTTAACCAGTCACATTATGCCTACTGTACAGTACATAACCAGTCACATAATGCCTACTGTACAGTACTTAACCAGTCACATTATGCCTACTGTACAGTACTTAACCAGTCACATTATGCCTACTGTACAGTACATAACCAGTCACATTATGCCTACTGTACAGTACATAACCAGTCACATTATGCCTACTGTACAGTGCTTAACCAGTCACATTATGCCTACTGTACAGTACATAACCAGTCACATAATGCCTACTGTACAGTACTTAACCAGTCACATTATGCCTACTGTACAGTACATAACCAGTCACATAATGCCTACTGTACAGCACATGCAGCAGAAGGTACATTACAGGTCTTATGTACAGAGCCGTGTGTGTGGTATCATGATCGCCCATCCATCCATCCATCCATCCATCTCTCCATGTCAGTGTGAGGAACATTCCTGAGACAGGATGGTGCCAGCCCAGCACCTCTCCCCTCTTCCCCTCTTCCCCTCTTCCTCTCCCGTCTTCTCCCCTTCTCCAGTCTTCGCCACTCATTTGTGGCTTCTGATTCCTCATTTCAGAGCTGGAACAGAAAAACAAACTTCCTGCTTGGCGAGGTGTCACATTTCTCAGAGGAACAAAGCCGTCTTTGTCCGTGTCCTAGCCGTCTACAGTACCTGATTCTCCAGAACGTTTAGATCATTTCAGCACAGTAGTTTTGAAAGTGGTGCTCACAAGCTCAAACCGTCCCTGTTTCTTGTGTACTATGTCATCCAGTTGTGTACTATGTCATCCATTTCGTATGATATTGCGTCCTGCATTTAAAATAGTTATATACCGTACCAGTCAAAAGTTTGGACACACCTACTCATTCAAGGCTTTTTCTTTATTTTGACTATTTTCTACATTGTAGACTAATAGTGAAGACATCAAACGATGGAATCATGTAGTAATCCAAAAAGTGTTAAACAAATCAAAATATATTTTAGATTTTAGATTCTTCAAAGTAGCCACCCTTTGCCTTGATGACAGCTTTGCACACTCTTGGCATTCTCTCAACCAGCTTCACGAGGTAGTCATCTCATGAAGATCCCTGACTGCATCTGTCTGTGTATCATATTCTGTCCTGTCCTACACTCTTACAAGTAAAGGTGCTATCAAGAACCAAAAAGGGTTCTTTGGCTGTCCCCATAGAAGAACCTCTTAAAGAACTCCTTTTGGTTCCAGGCAGAACTCTTTTGTGTTCTACACAGAAGGGTTCTGCATGCAACGCAAAAGAGTTCTACCTGGCACCAAAAAGGGTTCTCCTATGGGGACAGCCGCAGAACCCTTTTGGAACCCTTTTTTCTAAGAGTGTACATGGTTCTCTACCCTCTGCTCTGTGCCGCCAGACTGCACACTCACCGCACTTCACGCAAAAGCCTGGCTGGTGTATAGACGTCACCGTGGCAACAATACGCTTGGATGAGACGAGGATAACAAAGCATTATGGCATGGTGTTGCGTCGATGCGGTGTGTGGGTTCTTGTTGTGAATGAGATGGCTTGTCATGCCAGCTCTTGTTTCCACCAATGTGGGTGTGTGATGCTGTTTTGTACTAAAACTATGTATCCGCATACATAGCTAATATACATTATGCATTATAATGGAGGCCTATCTAGTCAGATTAGATAAGAAGACCTTGGACAATTTTAGAATAGTAGGCTACCTCTGCCTAGTGTTCATTAGCGTGGCGTGATCTATTATGATTCATTGACTCCTTCTATGGGGGCATTTTCCAATCACAGTCATGGAACAACTCCATTGTATGTAGTGATGACTAAAGCTGCTCCATAA
Organism: Salvelinus alpinus; assembly: GCF_045679555.1. Lineage (NCBI taxonomy): Eukaryota > Metazoa > Chordata > Actinopteri > Salmoniformes > Salmonidae > Salvelinus > Salvelinus alpinus. The sequence goes on along the minus strand of NC_092088.1, from coordinate 18,839,594 downwards.
ACTTCATAAATCTGTCTTCGACTGCCTCCCAGCCAGACCTTAACCAACCGTGCACCAAGCCGCTGTGTCTGACCCTGAGTCTGAACACCATGGAGAAATGAACAGGAGAGAATGAGAGTTCCAGTCCAGATGAAAGAACAGCGACCGGCGAGAGTTTTTATTGTCATGTCCTCCCCAGTTAAAAAGAGTGAGATGGTGATGATTTCACTTCAGGGGAAAACTCTTTCTGTGAACGTTCAGGGTTTTTAATACGGGACAAACACGTGTCTCCTGGTCAAGTGGCGGTGTGGTGGAAAGGCGGAGGGATCGGTGACCAGTAATTGGGGCCTTTCAGCATGTGCTGCCTGGTTAGTGGTTAATGAGCCTGGAGATGGGCCAGGAGAGATCGGGTTCCACTTGGTGTGTTGGGGACTTGCCTGCCTTGCCTTGTTGGGCTGTTGTAGCTGTTGTAGCTGTTGTGGCTGCGGACCAAACACCCCTGGTGGCAAATACTCACTGTGTGCCATGGACAGAATGTGCTCTTGGCTAGACCAACATCACAGAACACTGCCAAGTCCACTTACTTCCTACTTCATTCCGTTCCCAGTCGCTCCAGTCCCAACATAACAGGTGGCGATGTGTCCGGCCATTATGGATCGATGAGGAGCCCCAACAAGCTCTCCGATAATGAGATGTCCTGGCTTCAGTGAAGTGAGAGTGACTGATGCACGTCTAATGATGCTGACGCTTGGAGCCAGGCAGCCAGCTATCGACTGGCGCTTGTTGATCAGCTGTTGTCATTCAATTATGCACTAGAGGTTTCTTCCTTGTATTGTAGTGGACGGGCCTCCACTGTTCGGCTGCCACTCATATTTAACACGCCAATAAAAACCCTCCCTCCCCATTAGAGGGAGGGGCCTGCGGGGCCTCGCTTTCTCTTAAACAATTTATGAGATTTCATATTTCTTTGCTGGCAAATTTTCACCTGCATCCGTTAGCGTTTCAACATTCGAGTGTGTCTCTGTTCCAAATGTTGGGGCATTTTATTGATGTGTGTGACGCAAGCGTATTCTGTTATTAAAGGTGTGAAGTATTGTTCGTTTTTAATACTGGGTCCTGAAAAGTAAGTAGTCTGCATCATTGTTGCATGCTGGGCACGTTATTGTAATGTATTGTAATGTGTTACAATATTGTAATGTATGTCATGTGTGTATACCATAAATGTGAACATGTTGCAGGAGTGTGTTGCAGGACTGTAGGATAGCGTGTCTACTTTGTGGCGGAGGAAAAGTACTCATCTTTTCGGATAGTGAATGGTGGAATCCTAGCCCACCACCGAAACAGTCCCTATAGCAACCATGGAATGTTTTCATTAATGACAGGCAACTTGTCTCTGAGAAGTAGGTCTATGAACCACAAAAAAGCCGCACACACACACACACACACACACACACACACACACACACACACACACACACACACACACACACACACACACACACACACACACACACACACACACACACACACACACACACACACACACACACACACACACACACACTTGTTTTACTATCCTTGTGGGGACCCAAACATCTATTTTCCCCATAGGACCTAACACTAACCCTTAACCTAACCTTAACCCTAAACCCAAACTCCTAACCCTAAAACTAAACCTAACCTTAAATGCTAACCCTAAACCTAACCCCTGACCCTAACCTTAATTCTAACCCCAACCCTAATTGTAACCCTAACCCTAAACCTAACCCCTAACCCTAAAATAGCCTTTTTCCTTATGGGGAGTGGCGAAATGTCCCCACTTGTCAGAATTTACCTTGTTTTACTATCCTTGTGAGGACTTCTGGTACCCACAAGGACAGTAGAACCAAACCACTCACACACACCTAAACTCATCATCAGAGGTATTTGAGAATGTGTGTGTTTAGTTACAGGTATGTTGGGCGCCGTGCTGACCAAACTAACCGGTTGAGGAAGTCCGCTGAAGCATATGCAAACTGGAGCCCGTGTTTGCAGAAGAGTCAAAACACTGTATAACCATCCTACTGTATGTGATGTTATCACAGTGAATCTGATAGTCTGCCATGTGCTGGCTGGAAAGGGAGTTTGGATTAGTCTGACTGAAGCCTGCTAACCAGCCTTAAAGGAGGCAAATCCCACACAAGAAGATGGTGGTTGGAGGATTGGGACTGTCTGCAGAGCTCTAGCACACACACGCACGCACGCACACACACACACACACACACACACAGCTGAAACAGGCCTGGCAAAAGGATGGTTTAGACAAGGAGTAGATAGTCTGTTTGTTTTATTCTGTCAGTTATGGAGCATGACCAAACATATATCCCCCTTTCATCTTGGTGTTTAACATGCGCCGGTGCATGCGCGGGAACCAAGAGAGGGAAGGACAGGAAGAGAAAGCAGAGTCATGTCAATAAATAGAGGATGAGATTCGGTTCATCCAGACGAGAGGACGATAATAACATAGAATATACACGTGAATTAGGCCAATCATTAGGAAGAGATGGAATCCTAAACCGCCAGACTGTCTCGACTGCATCGTATTATCTATGACCTTGCTGAGGCCGGGATACATGTCAATTTGTGGTAGGACGTGAGGTCCCAAATATAAGTACTGTATATTTTCCAATGTATGGCCAAATATACTACACAGATTGGATAACATGCTGGCTATTATCTCTTTCCAAAATCTAATATCCCCATTTCCTCCAGTGTCCACACTCCTCCAGTGTCCACACTCCTCCAGTGTCCACACTCCTCCAGTGTCTCACCTTGACACGTGGCGTAAGAACATCAAATCCATGGAAAGATTTATTATCAGGCTAATCGAAAAAGGTTTATGTAACTTTGGCCTAGATTCAATCAGATCAAGCTTAACCTGCGATAGCCGACACCCACATAGCTAATGTTTTGGCCGTGTCGGAGGTGAACTGTGTTGGAGCTGTCAAAATCGGTGAGCAGCTGCTCTTGATCATCGTCACGAAGCCATACCCGTCCCACTCACGTTAGAATTTCAGAACGAGAAAGTGTAGGATATATAGAAATAATGATAGAAATTTAAAATCATGAAATGAAAAGAGGATTTCTATCAGGCTAATGGAGGTGTAGATTACATCTCACATTCCAGTGTTTGAACTTGTTTGGGATGCATGGGATTTTTCATAATGCAACTCCGTGCAGTTAATGGCAATGTCCGCTTTAGGTGTAATGCCAGGAGCCACTTGTGGATTTGAAAGCTCTAACCCAGTTCCACCTCCGACTAGCCAAAACAACAGCTATGTGGATGTCTACTAAAGCGGATCTGATTGAATGGACCCCTAAGTGTGGTTAAGGAAGCAGAGCTCTTAGACTTTGGACGTTAAAAGCCTCCATTTGACACACTTTGCCTTTAAAACTGAGAAAAGTGTCCTTTCTCTTCCAGCTGAACAGCTGCAGGCTTGCGGTTTTCTTCTCCATTCCATCCATTTGCAGTGAGAAACGGCGCTGCGGTTTCAGGAACCGTGCCCTCAGACGATATTTCCCCGTCCCGATGGCGGACCATCTGAGAGTGCTGCTACGGGACCGATCCTCGCCGCAGTAACCAAAACGCTATGCAACATTTAACCCTGTAATACGTCTTCCAACGCCAGCACATCTCAGCACATGTCTGATAATCAAGTGGACAGTACAGACACAGAGAACAGTGGGCTAGAGAACGAGAGAGGAGTGGTACTGCAGCAACCATACCAGGTTGTTCTGTTAATGGTGTAGTTCCATTAGATTGGGGAGGCTGGTAAGGAAGTCTGCACCATGCATGTGCATAAAAGTACACACATGCCAGTCTACTGGTGGTTCAATTCTTATAATAGGCAATGGTATTATGTCACATGTGATCGCTTGTAAGAGCAGTGAGAGAATATTACATTTTGTCCTGTGCCAAGTTTGGATGTAAGTGATAATGTATACACTCTTTTCACCTTTTGATTGCTTGTCAGACTCACACAAAAACAATATCAAAACCCTCATGTTGTGAGAACATACTCCCCACTGCCTACCTTCTGTAATATTCTCTACATTCTGAGATGAAAGGTGTGGGGCCCTACAGGCTGTCTATGGTATGTGTGTGTGTGTGTGTGTGTGTGTGTGTGTGTGTGTGTGTGTGTGTGTGTGTGTGTGTGTGTGTGTGTGTGTGTGTGTGTGTGTGTGTGTGTGTGTGTGTGTGTGTGTGTGTGTGTGTGTGTGTGTGTGTGTGTGTGTGTGTGTGTGTGTGTGTGTGTGATTGTCATTAAGGGGGATGGAGTCTGTGAGCTCTGTCATGGTCAGCTGCCAGGCCATCCCAGCAAACTCTCATCACGTTCTAATGAAGACACTCACCTTGAGCCCAGAGCTCAACAGGAGGAGGGAGAGCTCTCTGTCAGCGTGGGGACTGTGGGAGTGTATCCAGGGCAAAGGTTAATCCTCTTTACATGCCTTCATTTTACGTTCTTCTTTTTTTGGTCTTGATTATCTTTGCTTGTCTTCACTGCCTCTGATATTCGCTGATCATTATGTCTTCGTCTGGCTTGGCCCCGATGTTCTGTTTTCCTCCATACTCCTTTTTTCCCCATCTTGTTGTGATGCTACACTCTTAGAAAAAAAGGTGCTATCTAGAACCTAAAAGGGTTCTTTGGCTGTCCCCACATGGGAACTCTTTGAAGAACCCTTTTAGTTCCAGGTAAAAACCTATTTGTGTTCAATGTAGAACCCTTTCCACAGAGGGTTCAACAAGGAACCCAAAAGTGTTCTACCTCAAACCAAAAAGGGTTCTCCTATGGGTACAGCCAAAGATCCCCTTTGAAAGCCTTTTTTAAGAGTGTAGCTGACACAGCAATGTGCATTGGGCAACACCTTGAATCTCATGTATCTCCGGCTTTGTTGTCTGTCTTTATCTGTTTACTAGACACACTCTACCACATGGACGTAGCTATGAGTTCTCGCCAGCACCTAATGTATGTACCCATCCATACATTGCCACTTTGAGCGAGTGCTCATGCGTCAGAGTGTCTGAAACCTTATGCAATACCATGGGAGACTGGCAGTTTGAAGAGTGAGTGGAGCGCTGCTCAGAGAGCACGGGGTTAACCGCACACAGGGAAACGTTTCCAACGCGACCGCACGGCGCTTGGCCAGCACCACTCTGCCAGTGCGCTGATTGACAAGTGGTGCCAGTAGAGAGAGCTCTGGGCAGCCAGTGATGTTTAATGTTCACACGTGCAGGCAGGCCGAGGCAGGCCGACCGCTCAAAAAATATCAATTAGGGAGCTTTGTGAAAAAACATACACTTTAAAAAAGACTCCTTCCATCTGCTCTCCCTCTCTTCCCCCGTCCCTCTTTACCTCCCTCCTTCCCTCCCATCATCCAAGAGAACGGTGAAAAAAAAGCTGTAGGGATTGAAGCCATGTCTCAGAAAGAGCACTTAAGTTCATAATCAGCTAAATTGAGTTTGTGTGTCTTGACGGCAGTTTGGCAGAAACCAAGCAGTGGGCAAGGAGCTTGTACACCAACGCGACAATAAAAGCCATTGTTACGGTTATTTTTTTTAGAGTGCAGCGTCCAAACCAGACCCTCCTCTTGGAAAGCACAGCCTGTATTTGTCAGGCATTAATTGTGCCTAATTTGTACGGAAGTCGGGAGAAATCAACTTAAAACGAATCTCAAAAGAAGCACTTTCGTCTGCCACCCTTTTTTCTCTCTGCCTGTTCTGGTCTTTCCAACGGCTCCAGGATCTTTAGTGAGTTAAACGTTGCTAAAACAGAGTGGCGTTCAGGAGCTGCGAGCCAGGATTGTGTCCGTAGTGTTTAGAGCTTTGCAGCATGTTGCTTCTACCCTTCAAACCTCAAGGGGAGGGGTACAGGGGGAGTGACGTCTCAAAGTTAAAGTGGCGTCCCACTTCTCTCTTGTTCTTTCTCCTCATGGTCCCACACTGCCAGGCGTGAGAACAGAAGGGGCGAGGGAGTTTCCCTGGAACCTAAACCTAAAAGGAGAAGGTGAAAGGCTGGTGGGCAGTCTATATGTCTGCCTGTGCTGGCAGGGTCAGTCTGGGCGTCTGTCCACTTCAGTATAGAACTGTATAATGCAAAAACACAAGTACTTATGAGACTTTTCCCTTTCTACTCTGTGATGAGGATGAGGAAATTGGTCTTCCAGGAAATGTGCTTTCATCTTTCTCTTCAAGCACTCTCTCTTCACTCTCTTGCCCAACCCCAGTTTGTCCTTGAGGTGATCTTGCTCTTGTCTGTTCTTAGTCACTATCGCTTATTCTTGTCACCATGTCTCTAGCCAGTGATGCCACATTGTCCTGCACGGAGGAGAGTTTCCCACCTGTCTGATCATCACAGTATGATGGATGAATCTTCCTGACATGACGGTGGAAAACTCAGAGGCAGTTCCCTTAAATCAGCAAACGTTGGAGGGGAGAAGGAGAGAGGAAGCGGAGGATGGTGCGTAACGTCTACTTTACAACGTTTCATATGGACTTCCTGTCACTTTGGTGGGAAAGATCCATGATAACCTAAAAACAGATGATCCTGTCTGAAATCCGTATGCAGGTGCATTAGCGTGTGGTCGCACTTCTACGATTGTGAGTGGAGGTAAAGGTGAGAATTGTGTTCATTGCTACTATAAAGATGATGGACAACAAACGTAATTGGCCTTGACAATGGAGCACAATGCGCTAGTGTTTTCTGAACTGATTAGCTAGTTTCTTACATGAGTGTAGTTGACCAGGAGCAGTGGAAAGAGTGGGCCCAGCCTTGGCCTTTCTCTGGGTTTCAGTCATGGTGCCTGGGTCCGGTGGGCCAGACTGACAGCAATGAGTGGGTACCGAGTGCCAACAGCTGACCTCAGTTTTATGACTGTGGACTCCATGGATGTGGGGATGTGGGTATACTGCAGTATTATACTGTACTACACACCCACGGCAATACCCAATGGAAGAGTGACAGAGAGGGTGGCTGGGGCTCGATTAGATTTGCCGTATTCCCAAGCCCCTTCAATCCCATGCTCGCTCTCTCCCCCTCTCTTTCTTGCTCTCTTTACCGTCCACTTTCTAGCTCTCCATCTCACCCACTCTCTCCCCTCTCTCTCTCTTTCTCTCTCGCGTACTCTCTCTCTCTCACATACTCTCTCTCTCTCTCTCTCTCTCCCTCTCTCTCTCTCTCTCTCTCTCTCTCTCTCTCTCTCTCTCTCTCTTTCTCCTGCTCAGGGCTCAGGCTCAGGGCTCAAGGCTCAGGGCTCAGTGCTTAGGGCTCAGGACTCAGGGCTCAGGGCTCAGGACTCAGGACTCGGTACGCTCTGCTCCCGGCCAGTCACAGTACTGCTTCACAAATAGACTTGTTTTCTCCAAAAAGGAAAGTATGACATCCAACCGAATAACCCCCCCACCCATGACATGAGAGTTTATGCCAGAAAGTGGAACCCATTTTTGGGGTGGGGCAGAACAAGCAGTGTCTCTCTGTTCCAGAACTCACTAAAATAGACACCTAAATGTTCAGATGCTTTTTATGGCATTGTTTGCCTCAGATTATTCACCCACAGCGGTGTGAATGCTCTTGAGAGAGAGAGAGAGAGAGAGAGAGAGAGAGAGAGAGAGCAACAGATAGAGAGAGCAACAGATAGAGAGAGCAACAGACAGACAGAGAGATAGAGAGCAACAGAGAGAGAGAGCAACAGACAGAGAGATAGAGAGCAACAGAGAGACAGGGAGATAGAGAGCAACAGAGAGGATTTTCCTATTTTCTAAGACTTTTTGGAACCTTAGCTCGATCTGGAAAGCGTGCGGGAGTGCGCCAGTCACAGTATTTCCGTCATTAGCTTGTTAGCTCAGCGGCGAGCAGGGATTATGGGAAGTCTCACGGTGTCCCTTCAACACAAAAGCATGACTCCAGTTGTAAAAAGTGAGCCTGCTGCATGGCCCAGTCAGAGAGAGGCTGATGCCAGGTGTTGTGTGTGTGTGTGTGTGTGTGTGTGTGTGTGTGTGTGTGTGTGTGTGTGTGTGTGTGTGTGTGTGTGTGTGTGTGTGTGTGTGTGTGTGTGTGTGTGTGTGTGTGTGTGTGTGTGTGTGTGTGTGTGTGTGTGTGTGTGTGTGTGTTAATCGACCACCGCCACCGCCTAATCTCATACACAGTAACTGTATTAGCTTGGTAAAATAGAGGCCTGGGTGGTCGAACACATCCAACACCCACACCCTGTCCCATCTTAATCCCCACATCCCACCCCACCCTTCCCCCATACGCTCTAACTCCAGTCTGAGGCCTGGCCCGGGGCCTAGTCTAAGTGACAAAGCTGAAGTTTACAGCTAGCGCTTGGCAACAGTGTGGCGGGGACCAACAGACCATTACAGGGAAATCAACCCAATTATTTTCTGTGCTGGTGCAGCACGCTCAGTCTGCCCTGCATAGATCCGGCTTAGGTTAACCCTGTAAAGCAGATCCATGAAAAATCATTGAGGTCATGGAAGGAAGCTGACACACAAGAAGTCAGTGAGGATCACTCTATACTGTTTTAGCAGTACCCCACATATTGTCCATACTGTACGTGTCAACACACATAGGCTGCGTTTACACAGACAGACCAATTCTGATCTTGTTTTCATTAACTGGTCTTTTGACCAATCAGATGAGCTCCAAAAAAGGATCTGATTTGAAAATATCTGTTGTGGTTAGTTAAAAGACCAAATAGTGGAAAATAGATCAGAATTGGGCTGCCTGTGTGAACGCAGCCATAAAGTTCTGTAAACACACAAACGTGCCACACGTGCACACACATGCACATAAAAGGAATTTCAAACACAGGAGGTTGGTGGCACCTTAATTGGGGAGGACTCGTAGGTGGAATGATAACAAATACAGTCCATTCGGGAAGTATTCAGACCCCTTGACTTTTTCAACATTTTGTTACGTTACAGCCATATTCTAAAATGGATCAAATTGTTTTTTCCCCTCATCAATCTACACACAATACTCCATAATGACAAAGCAACAATAGGTTTTTAAATGTATTAAAAATACACATTTGAAATTTCACATTTACATAAGTATTCAGACCATTTACTCAGTACTTTCTTGAAGCACCTTTGGCATCAATTACAGCCTTGAGTCTTCTTGGGTATGACGCTACAAGCTTGGCATTATTATGAGCCGTCCTTGCCACAGCAGCCTCCACTGATTTCAACCCTAAATGGTTTACGCAAAACCCATAAATGTGGACATGCACACATAAGACAGAAACGCAGTAGTAAGTACGGCTGGTAGTCAATAAAAATGACTGAGAAGATGGGAGCAGAAAAGAGAAACAAACAAATACAAGCAGAACTTCCATGAATCCTGACAAGGGAGAAATGTGCAACAGATGTTCTGCATTCGTTTCCAAATGGCCGTCAAATGACTTTATCTAAACTTCCCAGAGGGAACAGCTGAAAGTACATGGCTTACTGACTCATCTCTCCTGTCCCTGTCCCTGGGAGACCATTTCTACATTCTAACAGTTAGTTATCCAGTGGATAACAATCGTGGATAGCAGTGGTGGAAAAGGTACCCAATTGTCATACTTGAGTACAAGTAAAGATACTTTTATTAGAAAATGACTCAAGTAAAAGTCACCCAGTAAAATACTACTTGAGTAAAAGTCTAAAAGTATTTGGTTTTAAATACACTTAAGTATCAAAAGTTAAAGTGTAAATCATTTCAAAATCCTAATATTAAGCAAACCGGACTGCACAATTTTCTTGTTTTAAAAATAACACTCCAACACTCAGACATCATTTACAAATGAAGCATTTGTGTTTAGTGAGTCCGCCAGATCAGAGCCAATAGGGATGTCCAGGGATGTTCTCTTGATAAGTGTGTGAATTGGAACATTTTCATGTCCTGCTAAGCATTCGAAATGTAACTTCTGGGTGTCAGGGAAAATGTATGGAGTAAAAAGTACACATTTCCTTTAGGATTGTAATGGATTAAAAGTAAAAGTTGTTCAAAATATAAATAGGAAAGTAAAGTACAGATACCTCCAAAGATGACTTATTTTTACTAAAGAACTTTATACCAGTAGTGGACAGGGCTCCTGAGTCACTACAGACGCCCTGGTTCGAATCCAGGCTGTATCACAACTGGCTGTGATTGGGATTCCCATAGGGTGGTGCACAATTGGCCCAGCATCATCTGGGTTTGGCCGGTGTAGGCCATCATTGTAAATAAGAATTTGTTCTTAACTGACTTGCCTAGTTAAATAAAGGTAGAACAAAAAATGTGTGAGCTCTCACACATATGTGCGCCCAACTACGTACTACACACATTAACATTTTGAACATCTACACCGTCACCCACAGTTTACAGCAATCTTAATTCATAGCAGGCAGTGAGAGAGGTTCTTTATAGCGTGTGGGATGGCAGATCCTGGCCTCATTAAGTTATAAACTTGAGGTGTGTTCCCATAAAGGGACTCCCCTGGAGCTAGCTTAGCAGTCCATCTGAGTTTTGGAGGTAGGCCCTGTCGCACGAGTTAACAGCAGGATCAGTACCTAATCATAATACTTACAGCACTGGACACACATTGTAACATCACCACACGCACCTGAGGGAAAAGTGTAGGGGTTTCATTTGAAATCGTGGTCAGAGGAATTTGTGTGTGGGTGTGTGGTGGACAGCATCATATAACGGTCCATGAGAATTCACAATGTGACAAAACTCCTAGAGTGACCTAATTTCACGTGAGGTTTGGGGAGCTATCTGGGTTTGAGCAGTAGAGTTTGTTGAAGTAGCTTACTAAACAGAGCCATACACTTTCTCCTCATCATTTTATTCCTCTCTGAGGATTTTATTAGGATCCCCATTAGCTGTTGAAATGTGTGTATTTATTTATTATTATATATTTTAAATGTATTTAACTAGGCAAGTCAGTTAAGAACAAATTCTGATTTACAATGACAGCCTACCTCGAAATGGGACTCCCAATCACGGCCGGATGTGATACAGCCTGGAATCGAACCAGGGACTGTAGTGACACCTCTTGCACTGAGATGCAGTGCCTTAGACTGCTGCAACCCTTTCTCTTCATCCTTCTTCCCCCCCTCAATCCAACCCTTTCTCTTCATCCTCCTTCCCCCTCAATCCAACCCTTTCTCTTCATCCACCTTCCTCCTCCCCCCTCAATCCAACCCTTTCTCTCTATCCTTCTTCCCCCCCTCAATCCAACCCTTTCTCTTCATCCTTCCTGCCCCCTCAATCCAACCCTTTCTCTTCATACTCCTTCCTCCCCCCTCAATCCAACCCTTTCTCTTCATACTCCTTCCTCTCCCCCCTCAATCCAACCCTTTCTCTTCATTTTCCTTCCTCTCTCCCCTCAATCCAACCCTTTCTCTTCATACTCCTTCCTCTCCCCCCTCAATCCAACCCTTTCTCTTCATCTTCCTTCCTCTCTCCCCTCAATCCAACCCTTTCTCTTCATACTCCTTCCTCTCCCCCTCAATCCAACCCTTTCTCTTTTCATCCAACAGTCTCTTCATCCCAGAAATGTCATTAATGTTTTCCATGGTTGAAAGAAATAGCCGTCTTCAGTGTATTTGCATAACATCACAAGGATGTATCGGAAAGTTCAGACTCACAGTGTTGCGCAAGACCTGACAATGATTTCAAAACAGTGCAATTATGATTGATAAATCTGTTGGCAAATAAAGAGATTTCCCATAATTCAAATTACTCCTTGGCAGTATCAAAAGTCCAAGTAAACTGTGTGTTGGCAGAGTACCCCTCGTTGCAAAATTGGTTCTCTGAAACCTTATCGTCCATTGGAGCGTGAAACTGCATATTAGCATCCTGTTGGATGATCCAGATAACCATCTACCCAGCTGAGACACAAGAACCAGCAGCAGGTCAGCTGGAGCAAAGATAGCTACAGCCTATGTTCCAGTGCAAAGGACATGGGCCATACATGGGCCAAGGTTCATTCTCGGCCTGAAGGTTAGAGTTGGGGAGTATAAGCTGATTCTACTCTGGATCTGTGCCGTAATGAAACGCCCAACCTGTAGCTACTTTGCAGTGATTTCTGACATGGTTATGACACCCATCATTCCATTCAATGTAATAATGTGACTCAGAGGTTGGCAAATATCACAACACCCTGTAATATCATCTGGTATGTAAACTCTTATGTAGCATGCTCATGCTGCTCTCCCTATGGTTATCCCCCCCCCTCAACAGTCTTTACTCTACCCCCACCCCAATGGACATGTATTTATTAATCACTGCTACAGTTGTTATTATGTATATAGTTCTATTTCTATTGCTGTCTTTTATTACCATTTTCATGATTTTATTTCACTTTGTCCTGCATGTTGGAGCTCGAAGATTTTCACGGTACCCTGCAATCAGACCTGCAACCCTCTACATGTGACTATGAGACACTCTGAGTCTGAAACATATGACATCCGTTGTCATGCAGAGTGTGTAATAGCAGTTGTAATTAACAGTTGACATTAGAGTACATGACAACAGGATGAACAGTCATCTCTGACATCTTATGTCGTTACTCGTAACTATTTAATCCTACTTATGACAGCTTATGAGACGTATAATTAAGCAATAAGGCCTGAGGAGGTGTAGTATGTGGCCAATATACCCCGGCTAAGGGCTGTTCTTAGGAACGACGTAACGCAGAGATCCTGGATACAGCCCTTAGCCGTGGTATATTGGCCATATATGACAAACCCATGAGGTGCCTTATTGCTATTATAAACTGATTACCAATGTAATTATAGAAGTAAAAATAAATGTTTTGTCATACCTGTGGTGTACGGTCTGATATACCAGGGCTTTCAGCCAATCAGCATTCAGGGCTCGAACCACTCAGTTTATAATGTGTTATATAGCTGTTATAAAGGATTTATGAATGCATACATAAGGACAGCTACAGTTACCAAAGTTTTTATTCCTTCCCTGCTTTAAAACACGTCAGTGTACAGTATCAGAGAGCAGTAAAGGAGGTGCATAAAGATGGTGGCCACCATGCACATACCACAAATTCATTTTTTTGCTAAGTTCGCCATATTGTACATTGCGTTACCCTTTTTTGTATGTTAATTGGCACGACAGGAGGTTGGTGGCACCTTAATTGGGGAGGACTGACTTATTGTAATGGCTGGAGTGGTAAAAGTGGAATGGTATCAAATACATCAAACACATGGTTTCCATGCGTTTGATGCCATTTCATTCGCTCCGTTAAAGCAATTATTATGAGCCGTCCCCCCTCAACACAGTATACGTGATCCCAATTTTTGCTTCAAGACGCCGACAATTATAAATAAAACTAAAAAGTAGATTGTGCTGATTTATTGGCACATTGAAACATGTAGTGCACCGTAGTTTAAGACTGGCACATTGAACCGTGTACTGCACTGTAGTTTAAGACTGGCACATTGAACCGTGTGGTGCACTGTAGTTTAAGACTGGCACATTGAACCGTGTAGTGCACTGTAGTTTAAGACTGGCACATTGAACCGTGTAGTGGACCGTAGTTTAAGACTGGCACATTGAACTGTGTAGTGCACCATAGTTTAAGACTGGCACATTGAACCGTGTAGTGCACTGTAGTTTAAGACTGGCACATTGAACCGTGTAGTGGACCGCAGTTTAAGACTGGCACATTGAACCATGTTTAAGACTGGCACATTGAACCGTGTAGTGCAACGTAGTTTAAGACTGGCACATTGAACCGTGTAGTGCACCGTAGTTTAAGACTGGTACATTGAACCGTGTAGTGGACCGCAGTTTAAGACTGGCACATTGAACCATGTTTAAGACTGGCACATTGAACCGTGTAGTGCAACGTAGTTTAAGACTGGCACATTGAACCGTGTAGTGCAACGTAGTTTAAGACTGGCACATTGAACCGTGTAGTGGACCGTAGTTTAAGACTGGCACATTGAGCTGTGTAGTGCACCGTAGTGTAAGTCTGGCACATTGAACCATGTAGTGCACCGTAGTTTAAGACTGGTACATTGAACCGTGTAGTGGACCGCAGTTTAAGACTGGCACATTGAACCATGTTTAAGACTGGCACATTGAACCGTGTAGTGCACCATAGTTTAAGACTGACACATTGAACCGTGTAGTTCACCGTAGTTTAAGACTGGTACATTGAACCGTGTAGTGCACCATAGTTTAAGACTGGCACATTGAACCGTGTAGTGCACCGTAGTTTAAGACTGGCACATTGAACCGTGTAGTGCACCGTAGTTTAAGACTGGCACATTGAACCGTGTAGTGCACCGTAGTTTAAGACTGGCACATTGAACCGTGTAGTGCACCGTAGTTTAAGACTGGCACATTGAACCGTGTAGTGCACCGTAGTTTAAGACTGGCACATTGAACCATGTTTAAGACTGGCACATTGAACTGTGTAGTGCACCATAGTTTAAGACTGGCACATTGAACTGTGTAGTGCACCATAGTTTAAGACTGGCACATTGAACCGTGTAGTGCACTGTAGTTTAAGACTGGCACATTGAACCGTGTAGTGCACTGTAGTTTAAGACTGGCACATTGAACCGTGTAGTGCACTGTAGTTTAAGACTGGCACATTGAACCGTGTAGTGCACTGTAGTTTAAGACTGGCACATTGCACCGTGTAATGCACCGTAGTTTAAGACTGGCACATTGAACTGTGTAGTGCACCATAGTTTAAGACTGGCAAATTGAACCGTGTAGTGCACTTTAGTTTAAGACTGGCACATTGAACCGTGTAGTGCACTGTAGTTTAAGACTGGCACATTGCACCGTGTAATGCACCGTAGTTTAAGACTGGCACATTGAACCGTGTAGTGTACCGTAGTTTAAGACTGGTACATTGAGCTGTGTAGTGCACCGTAGTGTAAGTCTGGCACATTGAACCGTGTAGTGCACCGTAGTTTAAGACTGGCACATTGAACAGTGTAGTGCAACGTAGTTTAAGACTGGCACATTGAACCGTGTAGTGCACCGTAGTTTAAGACTGGCACATTGAACAGTGTAGTGCAACGTAGTTTAAGACTGGCACATTGCACCGTGTAGTGCACTGTAGTTTAAGACTGGCACATTGCACCGTGTAATGCACCGTAGTTTAAGACTGGCACATTGAACCGTGTAGTGTACCGTAGTTTAAGACTGGCACATTGAGCTGTGTAGTGCACCGTAGTGTAAGTCTGGCACATTGAACCGTGTAGTGCACCGTAGTTTAAGACTGGCACATTGAACAGTGTAGTGCAACGTAGTTTAAGACTGGCACATTGAACCGTGTAGTGCACCGTAGTTTAAGACTGGCACATTGAAACATGTTTAAGACTGGCACATTGAACCGTGTAGTGCACCGTAATTTAAGACTGGCACATTGAACCGTGTAGTGCACCGTAGTTTAAGACTGGCACATTGAACTGTGTAGTGCACCGTAGTTTAAGACTGGCACATTGAACTGTGTAGTGCACCGTAGTTTAAGACTGGCACATTGAACCATGTTTAAGACTGGCACATTGAACTGTGTAGTGCACCATAGTTTAAGACTGGCACATTGAACCGTGTAGAGCACCGTAGTTTAAGACTGGCACATTGAACTGTGTAGTGCACCATAGTTTAAGACTGGCACATTGAACCGTGTAGTGCACTGTAGTTTAAGACTGGCACATTGAACCGTGTAGTGCACTGTAGTTTAAGTCTGGCACATTGAACTGTGTAGTGCACCGTAGTTTAAGACTGGCACATTGAACCGTTTAAGACTGGCACATTGAACCATGTAGTGCAACGTAGTTCAAAAACGAATGCTAAAAAAGCGAGGTAATATCTGAATTCTGCCATCCTTATGTACGTTCGCCATTCACCCAAAGAATTTACTTTGACCTACTCAAAGCAAACAGGCCTTTTGGCCCACAGCAATGTCTCACTTACACCTACAACTGGTGAAAAGAGGCACAGGAGAGTCAGGGTGGACAGGCGGCGGGGCTAGGAGGTAAGGCGAAGAGTTGGAAGAGGGGGAAGGAGAGGGGGATGTTATTGTGCAAAACACTGTAATTAGAGAGGGATATGGCATGAGGATCATGGGGGATTTGTATTCACGTCTTCACAGAGAATTTCGGGGAAAAGTTGGAAACGTTCGTTGGCGGAGTATAGTCCGGTTCCTCCAAAGAAATCCCGGAGGGGTTCAGCTTACAGGAGTTCTGTTCATCTCGGCATCACTTCTCCTCCTCTCCACCTTGCCCATGGGGGGGAACTGGGAGCAAGGCCGGATGATGTATCCAGTTTTTGGAGACTTCACCACTGTCCAGCGTCTGTGTTTTTATTGGGGCGGAAGTATTTGTTCTAAGCAGTGAGTTAGGAGGGGATGAAGCTGATATTTTATTTGTTTTGGGAGTATTGTTTTTTGTCATAGAGATGGCTGCTTATGGGTGTCTGTAATGTTATATGGCAGATGTACGTATTCAACTCTGACCCTACGAGGTCCGGAGCCTGCTGGTTTTCTATTCTACTTGATAATTAATTGCACACACCTGATGCCTCAGGTCGAAATCAGTGCCTGATTAGAGGGGAACAATTAAAAAATGTAGTGGAACTGGCTTCGATTTTCAGAGTTGAGTTTGAGGGTTATATAGCCCATCCAACCAATTACCTACCTCATCCCATATTTATTTTTGTTTTTTTCTGCTTTTTTGCACACCAGTATTTCTACTTGCACATCCTTATCTGCACATATATCACTCCAGTGTTAATTGCTAAATTGTAATTACTTCGCCACTGTGGCCTATTTATTGCTTTACCTCCTTACTTCATTTGCACACACTGTATACTGATTTTTCGATTGTGTTATTGACTGTACGTTTGTTTATTCCATGTGTAACTCTGTATTGTTGTTTTTGTCACATTGCTTTGCTTTATCTTGGCCATGTTCCAGTTGTAAATGAGAACTTGTTCTCAACTGGCCTACCTGGTTAAATAAAGGTGAAATAAAATGTTTAAAAATATGGGGTGGAGAATGGGGATATAAGGTTTGGGGCTGAGGTGTTTAGGATTTCTAGTGTTAATATTTACAGTGCTAGCCTTACAATCCTAGTGATACAATCCAAACACCTTTCAGAGCAGTGTTGAGAGAATGCCAAGAGTGTGCAAAGCTGTCACCAAGGCAAAGGGTGGTTACTTTGAAGAATCTCAAATATAAAATATATTTTTATTTGTTTAACACTTTTTTGGTTACTACATGATTCCATATGTGCTGTTTCATAGTTTTGATGTCTTCACTATTATGTGTGTGTGTGTGTGTGTGTGTGTGTGTGTGTGTGTGTGTGTGTGTGTGTGTGTGTGTGTGTGTGTGTGTGTGTGTGCGTGCGTGCGTGCGTGCGTGCGTGCGTGCGTGCGTGCGTGCGTGCGTGCGTGCGTGTAAGTGTAAGTAAGGTTGTCTGGAGTGGTGAAGAGTGCCCAGATGGAAGTGATCAGTCAGATACTGGCTCTGGAAGAGGGGGCACACTGAGCTGGCGTGAGGAAGTAGTCGGCTACCCCCTCCCCAAATATCACAGCTACAACTGTCAGCGTGTCTGCTGACAGCGACTGATACAAATGCAATTAGAGGCAATATGAGACTTGGCCAGGGGAGAAGGGGAGAGAGAGATCGGGAGAGAGGAGGAGATGGGAGTGGGGTCGTCAGAGGCGAGGGGGAGAAGTGAGTGGGGTCGTCAGGGGAGAGGGGGAGAAGGGAGTGGGGTAGTCAGAGGAGAGGGGGAGAAGGGAGTGGGGTCGTCAGGGGAGAGGGGGAGAAGGGAGTGGGGTAGTCAGAGGAGAGGGGGAGATGGGAGTGGGGTCGTCAGGGGAGAGGGGGAGAAGGGAGTGGGATAGTCAGAGGAGAGGGGGAGAAGGGAGTGGGGTCATCAGGGGAGAGGGGGAGAAGGGAGTGGGGTCGTCAGGGGAGAGGGGGAGAAGGGAGTGGGGTCGTCAGGGGAGAGTGGGAGAAGGGAGTGGGGTCCTCAGGGGAGAGTGGGAGAGGGAAAGAGGGTGAAGCAATAAGGAGAGCTGTAGATGGCAGGAGGGAGGGATTGTGCACAGGCTGTAGGCTACAGGGAAGAGAAGGAGAAGGAGGAGGATGAAGATCAGAGAAAGGAAATATCTCAGGAAGGATGAGGAAGAGAACCTCGCCACGGTTCGCCATGGTAATCAGGTTCTGGGGCTGGATGTGAACACATCATCACGGCTGACTGAGTAGACTTTAATTCACTGTCCTCAGGGTCGGTGGACTGCAAAATTACAGCCAGCACCACTCACTATAATCAAGTTCTCATCACAATCAAGACAACATCACCAGTCCACAGCACTGTGTAATCACCATCACCACAATAACGTGGGAACAATCATCTGACGGATGGGTGGATGGCTGGGTTGGTGACGCCATCAGGATGTTATCATGGTTTATGGTAAATGTAATGATGTAATCACAATGACCTTGGGGTAGGTCAGAGATGTTGACTTCACCTGTGTTTCCATGGAGAGGTTTCAACAGTAGTGTACGTCTGTGTTGTTTAGGGTTATTGGTAAAAGCTACAGTGTACAAGACATACTCTACCCACAATAAGGTGCCTGTGGTCTCTCTCCGATGGAGAGATTGAATGAAGGACCTTAGAAATCCCATCTCTTAACATGATGAGAGCTCGCTAACTAACTCAAGTGTTTGGTGTGCAGTTCTTTGGGTGTAAGAAAATGTCAATTTAGTTTATTTCTCGACTGTAAGGAACATGAACAGAGATGAACAGCAGAGATGAACAGCAGAGGTGATAGATGGAGAGACACCGCCCACACAGAGAGAGAAAGTCAAACAGAAGGTTGAAGGTGGGGTAATAATCAAGTGATTGAAGGAGCGTTGGAGAGGTTAATGGACAGATGAGTGGCTGGGAAAGACGGATAGAGGCAGAGAGACAGTGAAGGATGGAAAGGATGAAAGGAGGAGAGGAGGGAGGTCTGATGTTGATAAATGGCCCTCTCAGCATGCCGTAGCGTGCGGACATGTGACTGAAGGCTCTGCCTCCTCTGTGACCCTCGGGGGTCAACCTATGACAGGCTCCCAGGGCCCAGAGATGGGGCCACCATCATGCCCTACTGGGCCCCTGGTACCTCAGCTACAAGAAGACCTGGGGACCCAACCCATCCACACTGTACAGTGACATGTATGATTAATGACTCATGTTGGATTTGACAGCTTTGATTGCTTGAAGTGTGATTGATTGAATGTTTGGGTGATGTATCACTATTTCAGGTCAAGTCGCCCGACACTCTTCAGTGAATTTAGGACAATTCAAGTCACATGAATCAGTGATAGAAACTGTTATACAGATGTCGGATCTTAATTTGACCCGTACCACACAGCAGGAAAAGAATCCTGCGGCAACATGACGTTTACTGCGATCAAAACTATGATCCTACATCTGTATATGCATTCTATATGGGTGTATGTCTGTGTATTTGTGTGAGTGTTGTGTGTTACCAGTACAAAAACAAATTCATAGTGCGACCTTGAAAATGTTACTTTGAAGTAAACCTAAATCCATCCAAAAATGTCCACCTCATAGTTTTGGATATATTCTGTACAAAGCAAACCAGATGCAGTGTGCTGTGCTGTGTGTGTGACAGAGACAGATGCGTCTCAGCATGCTACAGACTCCCAGCACAGCATCAGACACAGGTTTAGACCTGGGCTTTCCACCTGCCAATCAAACTAGAGCCAGGATCAGTCTACCAATAGCCTGGTTAACTAAACTAGACATACACTCACTCCTAGGAGCCTAGTACGTCATTTATATATATGTATATTTTTAAACTTTGTATCCAATTTCATTCCTTAAATGTGTAGACATGAAATTGAAATGATCCCTGAAATGGGCCTGTCATGGAAATGGTTTGACTTCTTCCACTCTTTGACGTCTTTGTATCAGTGTATGCTCTGGTTCTCTTCAGAAACCTGTATGAAGTCTATCAGATTCACCATTCATGTATGATTGAAGGCTAGATCAGTCAGTAACTAATGTCTTGTTTGTCTTTGTCTGGTTTGCCAGTGATATCCAGACCGTTCTCCAGTGTCCTTGTCTCAGTGGAGTGAATGAGCTGTGCTTCACACCCCTGGACATGCCATCGTGGCCTGACTGATGAGTTCACACTCACTCACGCACGCACGCACGCACGCACGCACGCGCGCACGCACGCACGCACGCACACACACACACACACACACACACACACACACACACACACACACACACACACACACACACACACACACACACACACACACACACACACACACACACACACACACACACATTTCTGTGAATATATGTGTGTGTATCTGCCAATGATCGGGGGGTTCCTGACATGTCGGGGGTGCACGTGGAGTGAATTTGAATCAAGACGTCGGGACTACAGCAACTGGCTGCCCCGTCGCTCATCCCACCCACCCCATGCACCGGCATCTTTCACTCACAATGACAAATGAGCGCTTGATTACATCATTGGCCCCTCTAATGATAGGTGTGGGAGCATGGTGGGGGCGGGGAGTTGGGGGAAGTGAGGGGCTCTGGAGGGGCGAGGAGGGAGGAGACAGGGGGATCCCACCACAACATGCAGCAGAGAGGGATGAGAGCTCTGATTTCCACTAAGGCGGACCTGACGGGGAGGTGGGGGGTCAGAGATTTCCTGACGGGGAGGTGGGGGGTCACTTCACCCATGAATTCCTCTACTCCCTCATCCTACCCCCCATTCCCCCTGTCCTTATCACTCTATGCTGAGCTGATGGTGTTTTGACAGCTTCAGACGTTACCATACGTTAGGTACATGTATGGGAGGCGTTTAATATGTCAATTGATGAATTATTTATAAATTGTCTGT
Organism: Salvelinus alpinus; assembly: GCF_045679555.1. Taxonomy (NCBI): domain Eukaryota; kingdom Metazoa; phylum Chordata; class Actinopteri; order Salmoniformes; family Salmonidae; genus Salvelinus; species Salvelinus alpinus. Next base: position 18,818,682 of record NC_092088.1, on the reverse strand, counting down.
ATTGGTCTCTATATCGGAGGTGTTCTGAGAGCTACAATATAACCATCCATCCTGTAGGGTACTATGAAGGATGTCCTTGGACTTGGTGTGTCAAAAGCTCAGTAGTGAGGGAAGTGTTCTACAGATGTTGGATCTTAATTTGAGCCAGTTTGTTACAGCAGGGAAATGTGAATTATTATGTGGATTATAATACACTGAGTATACCAAACAATAGAAACACCTTTCTAATGTTGAGTTGCCTGCAACAGGGTGGTCAAAGTAAGATCGTACATCTGTACACACGTTGCAGGAAGAGGAGGAAGAAACAGCAGAATACAACTAATGACAACGAGATAAGATTGCAACAGTATGACTCGTCTTTTTACCTCCCGGCAGCCCCTCCTCCCACTCCAAGCAGGGATGGTAGATCTTATTCCTGTGGGGAATCTCTCATCTCTTCCTTTCTATCTCTCAGCTTCTCCTCCCTCTCAAACTCTCCCTCTCTAAGTCACTCCCAGTGTTTCTCTCTCTCTCTGTTTCTAAGTTTTTCTACTTATCTGTCTGTCTGATCATCTTTCCACCTGGATGTGGTCTGATAAAGTAACTGTGTGATTGTGACCGTCTGATCTTGTCCTCAAACACGTTAACCCAATCTCTTCTTTTGCCCATCGCCATCCGTTTCTCTCTGTGCTGAGTGAACTCTATGAGGGGAGAGGAAATCTGTTGACCAAAGGTTACCGCTGCCTGCCTGCCTGTGTGCCGCTGCTGCCAGGAGGGCTGAGGTCAGCAATATGAGCCTATAGGGGTAAAGGGAGGCTGTAAAAGATAAGGAGAAAGGGTAGAGGGAGAGGGTAGAGGAGCAAAAAGAGGGAGAGGGTAGAGGAGAAGGAGAAATGGTAGAGTAGAAGGATAATTGGTAGAGGGAGAGGGAGAAGGTAGAGGAGAAGGAGAAAGGGTAGAGGGAGAAGGTAGAGGAGAAGGAGAAAGGGTAGAGGGAGTGGGTAGAGGGAGTGGGTAGAGGGAGAGGGTAGAGGGAGAGGGTAGAGGAGCAAAAAGAGGGAGAGGGTAGAGGAGAAGGAGAAATGGTAGAGTAGAAGGATAATTGGTAGAGGGAGAAGGTAGAGGAGAAGGAAAAATGGTAGAGGGAGAAGGTAGAGGAGAAGGAGAAAGGGTAGAGGGAGTGGGTAGAGGAGAAGGAGAAAGGGTAGAGGAAGGGGGAGAGGGTAGAAGGAGATGGTAGAGGAGAAGGAGAGCGGGTAGAGGGAGAAGGTAGATAGAAGGAGAAAGGGTAGAGGAGAAGGATAATTGCTAGAGGGAGAGGGTAGAGGAGAAAAAAGAGGGAGAGGGTAGAAGAGAAGGAGAAAGGGTAGAGGGAGAGGGTAGAGGGAGAGGGTAGAGGAGAAGGAGAAAGGGTAGAGGGGGAGGGTAGAGGAGAAGGAGAAAGGGTAGAGGAGAGGGTAGAGGGAGAGGGTAGAGGAGAAGGAGAAACTGTAGAGGAGAGAGGGTAGAGGAGAATGAGAAAGGGTAGAGGGAGAGGGTAAAGGAGAAAAAAGAGGGAGAGGGTAGAGGAGAATGAGAAAGGGCAGAGGGAGAGGGTAGAGGAGAATGAGAAAGGGTAGAGGGAGAGGGTAAAGGAGAAAAAAGAGGGAGAGGGTAGAGGAGAAGGAGGAAGGGTAGAGGAGAGAGGGTAGAGTAGAAGGAGAAAGGGTAGAGGAGAGAGAATGCGGAATAGATAGATACATATTGAGAAAGGGACAGCTAGGAGAAGATGAGAGAGACAGAGGGGCAAGACGAGGTTGGAGGGTTGATGCATGGGATAGCAGAAAAGGTAGAGGGTAGAGGAGAAGGAGAAAGGGTAGAGGGAGTGGGTAGAGGAGAGGGTAGAGTAGAAGGAGAAAGGGTAGAGGGAGAGGGTAGAGGAGAGGGTAGAGGAGAAGGAGAAAGGGTAGAGGGAGAGGGTAGAAGAGAAGGAGAAAGGGTAGAGTGAGAGGGAGAGAGTAATGGAGATGGAGAAAGGGTAGAGGGAGAGGGTAGAGGAGAAGGAGATATGGTAGAGGGAGAGGGTAAAGGAGAGAGAGAAAGATTAGAGGGAGAGCATAGAAGAGAGAGGGTAAAGGAGAGAGAGAAACTGTAGAGGAGAAAGAAAAAGGGGAGAGGGAGAGGGTAAATGAAAAGGAGAGAAGGTAGAGGAGAGAGGGTAGAGGAGAGAGAATGCGGAATTGATAGATACATATTGAGAAAGGGGACAGATATGAGAAGATGAGAGAGACAGAGGGGCAAGACGAGGGGAAGGGTTGATGCATGGGATAGCAGAGAGAAGATAGAGGGTTGTGAGTAGATGGAGTACAGCTAAGGTCGGAAGTGACATTTAGTAGCAAGTTCTGCTAACTATGAAAAAGTCACCTCCGGTTGTAGCTCCATATCACGTAATCAGGTAGAGTGGATAGAGGGGCAAGGAAGGGGAGAAGGAGAGTGGGGCAAAGGGCAGGGGGAAAGAGAGTAATCAGAGTGAGAAAGACATGAGTCATGACTAAGTGTTGCAGCACCACAGACTAGCTGGGTATTCGATAGTCAGGGGTTAGGCTTGGCTGGGAACACGTCGGCCAGTGTTTGTTGACAGCTCACAGATAGGTGATTTGAAGTTTGCTCAGGTCCCCTGGTCAGCCACCGTCCCAGGGGAAGTCAGCCCTTTCCCAGGCCCTTAGATTGTTCTACTGTTTGTAGACCACCTTCACCTGGTCCTTGAGGGCCACCAAATTCCAACCTATAGCCTTATCCACACAATCACTACACGGTGTGACTTCAGTCTTTACCGACTGAAGACAGGCATATCCACTACACGGTGTGACTTCAGTCTTTACTGACTGAAGACGGGCATATCTACCGCATGCAGGACATTATAATAATATAATGAACTGGATTTTTTGTCGTAACATGATGCAAATTTGAGAAAGACTGCAACTGAACAATATAAAGTATGAGTCCAAATACATTTTTGCCTTTAGAAAGTATTCACACCCCTTGACTTTTCCCACATTTTGTTGTGTTTCAGCTTGAATTTAAAATGGATTAAATTGCTATTTTTGGTCACTGGCCTACACACAATAATACCCCATAATGTCAAAGTGGAGTTATGTTTTTCTAAATGTTTACAAATGAATAAAAAATGAAAAGCTGAAATGTCTTGAGCTTTAAGTATTCAAACCCTTTGTTATGGCAAGCAGGAAATAAGTTCAGCAGAAAAATGTGCTTAACAAGTCACATTATAAGTTGCATGGACTCACTCTGTGTGCAATAAACCTCATCTCTGTACCTCACACATACAATTATCTGTAAAGTCCCTCAGTCGAGCAGTGAATTTCAGACACAGATTCAACCACAAAGACCAGGGAGGTTTTCCAATGCCTCTGAAAGAAGGGCACCTATTGGTAGATGAAAAAAGAAAACAACAAAAAGCAGACATTGAATGTCCCTTTGAGCATGATGAAGTTATTCATTACACTTTGGATGGTGTATCAATACACCCAGTCACAACAAAGATAAAGGCGTCCTTCCTAACTCAGTAGCCAGAGTCGAAGTAAACCGCTGTGGGATTTCACCATGAGGCCAATGGTGACTTTAAAACAGTTACAGAGTTTAACGGCTGCGATAGGAGAAAACTGAGGATGGATCAACAACATTGTAGTAACTCCACAATACTAACCTAATTGACTGAGTGAAAAGAAGGAAGCCTCTACAAAAAATGTTTTTTCCAAAACATGCAGCCTGTTTGCAATAAGGCACTAAAGTAATACTGCAAAGCAATTAACTTTTTGTCTTGAATACAAAGTGTTATGTTTGAGGCAAATCCAATATAACACATTACTGAGTAGCATCTCTCCATATTTTCAAGCATAGTGATAGCTGCATCATGTTATGGGTATGCTTGTGATCGTTAAGGAATGTGGGGGTTTTCAGGATGAAAAGAAACTAAATGGAGCTAAGCACAGGCAAAATCCTAGAGGAAAACCTAGTTCAGTTTGCTTTCAGCAGGACAATAACCTTTCAGCAGGACAATAACCTAAAACACAAGGACAAATCTACGCTGGAGTCGCTTATCGAGTAGACAGTAAGTGTTCCTGAGTGGCCGAGTTAGAGTGTTGACTTACACTACCGGTCAAAAATGGTAGAACAACTACTCATTCAAGGGTTTTTCTTTATTTTTACTATTTTCTACATTATAGAATAACAGTGAAGACATCAAAACTCTGAAATGAAATAACACATACAGTGAGGGAAAAAAGTATTTGATCCCCTGCTGATTTTGTACGTTTGCCCACTGACAAAGAAATGATCAGTCTATAATTTTAATGGTAGGTTTATTTGAACAGTGAGAGACAGAATATCAACAAAAAAATACAGAAAAACGCATGTCAAAAATGTTATGAATTGATTTGCATTTTAATGAGGGAAATAAGTATTTGACCCCTCTGCAAAACATGACTTAGTACTTGGTGGCAAAACCCTTGTTGGCAATCACAGAGGTCAGACGTTTCTTGTAGTTGGCCACCAGGTTTGCACACATCTCAGGAGGGATTTTGTCCCACTCCTCTTTGCAGATCTTCTTCAAGTCATTAAGGTTTCGAGGCTGACGTTTGGCAACTCGAACCTTCAGCTCCCTACACAGATTTTCTATGGGATTATGGTCTGGAGACTGGCTAGGCCACTCCAGGACCTTAATGTGCTTCTTCTTGAGCCACTCCTTTGTTGCCTTGGCCGTGTGTTTTGGGTCATTGTCATGCTGGAATACCCATCCACGACCCATTTTCAATACCCTGGCTGAGGGAAGGAGGTTTTCACCCAAGATTTGACGGTACATGGCCCCGTCCATCGTCCCTTTGATGCGGTGAAGTTGTCCTGTCCCTTTAGCAGAAAAACACCCCTAAAGCATAATGTTTCCACCTCCATGTTTGACGGTGTGGATGGTTTCTTGGGGTCATAGGCAGCATTCCTCCTCCTCCAAACACGGCAAGTTGGGTTGATGCCAAAGAACTCCATTTTGGTCTCATCTGACCACAACACGTTCACCCAGTTGTCCTCTGAATCATTCAGATGTTCATTGGCAAACTTCAGACGGGCATGTATATGTGCTTTCTTGAGCAGGGGGACCTTGCGGGCGCTGCAGGATTTCAGTCCTTCACGGCATAGTGTGTTACCAATTGTTTTCTTGATGACTATGGTCCCAGCTGCCTTGAGATCATTGACAAGATCCTCCTGTGTAGTTCTGGGCTGATTCCTCACCGTTCTCATGATCATTGCAACTCCACGAGGTGAGATCTTGCATGGAGCCCCAGGCTGAGGGAGATTGACAGTTCTTTTGTGTTTCTTCCATTTGCAAATAATCACAGAAACTGTTGTCACCTTCTCACCAAGCTGCTTGGCGATGGTCTTGTAGCCCATTCCAGCCTTGTGTAGGTCTACAATCTTGTCCCTGACATCCTTGGAGAGCTCTTTGGTCTTGGCCATGGTGGAGAGTTTGGAATCTGATTGATTGATTGCTTCTGTGGACAGGTATCTTTTATACAGGTAAGAAACTGAGATTAGGAGCACTCCCTTTAAGAGTGTGCTCCTAATCTCCGTTCGTTACCTGTATGAAAGACACCTGGGAGCCAGAAATCTTTCTGATTGAGAGGGGGTCAAATACTTATTTCCCTCATTAAAATGCAAATCAATTTATAACATTTTTGACATGCATTTTTTCTGGATATTTTTGTTGTTATTCTGTCTCTCACTGTTCAAATAAACCTACCATTAAAATTATAGACTGATAATTTCTTTGTCAGTGGGCAAACGTACAAAATCAGCAGGGGATCAAATACTTTTTTCCCTCACTGTATGGAATCATGTAGTAGTAACCAAAAAAGTGTTAAACAAATCAAAATACATTTTATATTTGAGATTCTTCAAATAGCCACCCTTTTCCTTGATGACAGCTTTGCACACTCTTGGCAGGTTCAGCTTATCAACCACCTAATTATTAGAATCAGGTGTGCTAGATTAGGGTTGGAGTGAACCTACAGGATGGCAGCTCTCCAGGAAGAGGGGTTGAGAGCCCTGCTATAGACTGACAAACAGAGTTCGCCAATGATTCAGACATCATACTTTCACCAGTTTTCTGTCTTGCAGTTCTTATGAGGATGTTACGGGTGGCTTTGATGCTACTCCTCTAGAACTCTGACCTCTTGCCACGGCCCATTGAGTGCATGTCAAGGCTGCGGGTAACTGGTGAAAGGAGAGCTGAGATGCTTGGACAAGGTATTTAATACAAGACAACACCAGTATAAACACAATACTATGGTGCGGGAAAAATACCGGTACCACGAAATAAACGGGCGTAATAACAAAACCCGGCAACAAAATACCAGCTGTCAGTAACAGCCTGAACAATAAAACAAACACGCACACAAACATGGGGGAAACCAGAGGGTTAAATAATGAACATGTAATGGGGGAATTGAAACCAGGTGTGTAGAAAACAAAGACAAAACAAATGGAAAAATGAAAAGTGGATCGGCGATGGCTAGAAGGCAGGTGATGTTGATCGACGAATGCCGCTCGAACAAGGAGAGGGACCGACTCCGGCGGAAGTCGTGACAGTCCACTACAACTGAATCTGCACTACAGGCCTACATCACAGTGGGAGCTTTCGTTATCTGATTATCTTTCCTTTTTCCAAGTACCTTTTAATATTTGGGATCTTCTTTTAAAAAGAGACCTTGTAGTATGTTATTCCCGTCTCAGTGTCCTGTGTGAACCAGGTTGCAAGCTCCCACCAAAGGTTAAAGTACCCGTGTGCTGTATTTTAATGGAAAGAGTTCCCCCCACCATGCTTAGGTGAGTAATATCTGCTACACTTATTCCCAGGGGTGCAACTTTCACTGGAGACAGGGGGGACATGTCCCCCCCCCCACACTGGGAAATTGCATTTTTGTTCACCCAAGTTTTGTCATTAGAATGTGATACAAAACAGGGCAACAGTGTGCTTTAGGACCATGTGGATGCCTTCAAGCAGTCGGGTAGGCTGTTTGGAGTGTTAATCCCTCAAACCTGTCTGTCGGTGTCTCGCTGTCTCTGTCCTCCATCGCTCAGACTCCTCTACTAGAATTTCACAGCAGGTTATTGAACTTCATCCCTCAATGTAAAAAACAGAGCCGTTCTCTTACGCTGCATTAGCAGACTCTAACAAACTCAGTTTCTCACATCTCTCTTCCTCTCTCCTTTGGCTTGTGCTCTCTCTCTCCCCCCTACTCTCGTTTTCTCTTTCTCTCTCTCTTTTTCTCTCTCTCTGTCTCTCTCTCGCTCTCCCCCATCTTTTCCCATGTGGCAGGTCTTGTTAGTTAGACTGAGACTGTGCAGTCAGAATGGAGGAATGCTCCACTCCCTCGGCATCACATCACTGTAGTTATATCAAGTGTTGAAATAACAGGATAAATATCATTGGGAATAGTTTTTTGGTGCATCAAACATTTTGAGGCCATTGCTTATTTTTTCACTTTTCTGAATGATTTATTCTGCCATTATGTTGTCATTGGTCATTACAGAGTAATATGCCAACGCTAAGGTTTGGATTGTATAAGAGGCATTTCTTTATCTCGACATTAGTGTAATTCCATAAAAAATACAGCCAATAACAATCAGGCACATTACAAAGATGAGACAGTCCTGCTTTGGTAATGTCTTATCTCCGCATGGAGTGACTGCTGAAGACATGTTGGCCTACCTCCCATTCAGTCACTCTCTGATATATCCTTACTCACTCTAAAAAACGTTAAGGAATTACCATACCGTGATTAAGAGCCCTGTACCACTGTCGTACGATAGCAATAAGCTCCTTTTCTGAAGGGCTGGAGGGTGCTAGCACTGTGATAACTCTGTGCTGTTTGATCGACGTGTGTGTGTGCAGCTCATAGTCTGAACAATACCAGATACCATTGATACTATAACAGAGTTTACATATCCCCTCTCCCACACACACGCAGACTCTCTCACACACACACACACACACACACACACACACACACACACACACACACACACACACACACACACACACACACACACACACACACACACACACACACACACACACACACACACACACACACACACACACACACACACACACACTCACTCACTCCTCTGATGGGGCTGCTGGTGCAGTGCAGTATACCAGGTGGTGAGCAGAACCCACAGATCCGGTACTGAACCAGAGGCTAAATGTGGCTACCCAGAAGCCACACAGACTAGGTTCAGCCATAGTGATGTATAGGAACTGTCAAGAGTCCAAACCCCAGCTGATCTATAAGGACAACAACCCATGGTTTCATGTGGTGGCTGAGTTTGTGTGTGACTGTCTGTCAGTGGGTGTTTGAGGGTGTATGAAGGGGGAAGGGTGGTGGAGTAAGTTGTAGGTTGGTGGGATAAAGAGGAACAGCCCACACCATACAAAAGTATGAACAGTAAGTTAAGGAATCAGACTAGGAATGAAAGCAATAAATGGTCAGATTTGGCGAGAGTGATAGAGATATACGGCTACAGCAAGGGGGAGAAAGAGAGAGTGTGTGTATGCGTGTGTGTGCGTGTGTGTGCGTGTGTGTGCGTGTGTGTGCGTGTGTGTGTGTGTGTGTGTGTGTGTGTGTGTGTGTGTGTGTGTGTGTGTGTGTGTGTGTGTGTGTGTGTGTGTGTGTGTGTGTGTGTGTTGTTCCTCTCCATAAACTCCAGTCCTGGGAGAGGGGGAGCACTGCCAGGTCCCTGGTCTGTCTGTCTTTTGGGAAATGCTGGGCCACTGTGAAATAACTCAGGGATTTTTACCATTGACCATTTGTCTTAACCCCTAAAGCACAGAAAACCCCAGCGCTTGTCATGGTGTTAGACCCTCGCCCAAACATTCAGAGTCCCCAAGAGCCCCCCTAATTCCTCCTCTCTCCCTCCTCCCTCGCTGCACCATTGCCCCATAAAGCTATCTTCTGACTAACCTCTGACCTGTCTTTCTGGACGTGGAGCTATGACCCAAGACAGAAGTTGAATGTCAATTCTAAAAAGTTCAGTCCGCTCTCAAGTTTTGTCAGAATTGATACAGAGAAACAGGGGGAGATGGGTTTGGAACTTCCAGGTACAGTAGCTAGCTAACGACCTGGTATACAAGCTGGCTAACTTCCTGGTATACTAACTAGCTAACTTCCTGGCATACTAGCTAGCTAACTTCCTGGTATACTAGCTAACTTATGTCCTGGTACGCAGGCTAGCTAACTTCCTGGTACACTAGCTAGCTAACATCCTGGTACACTAGCTAGCTAACATCCTGGTACAGTAGTTAGCTAACTTTCAGTTACGGTAGCTAGGTATCATCACGAAGCTGGCAAAGCTCCTCAAAAGAAAATGCCTTGGGCTCTGTTGAACCATCACAGCTCCAGGACTCAAACAAACCACCCTAATGCAACCCCCCTCAAGGATTTTCAAAGCCACATTGTAAGAAACAGAGCGAAAAGGACCAAGACCCTATAAATCCTCCCACATGTGTAAGAGCCCAGACAAACAGGCCTAGCACCTGATGGTCCTCACAACCTCACAATATCCAGACTTTGGTCTAATAGGCTACTGCTTCTGGCTCGTGTGGGTGTCTGTTGCCGTGGGAGACCAGCGGCCCTCTCCATAGGCCTCTGTGCAAAGTGCAGTAAAAAAAGCCTGTAAGTTTCCTCTGTGTCCAGGCAGTGCCTTCTGGAGGCCAGGCCACTTTGAAAGGAGGGGAAATGTGTGTGTGTGTGTGGGGGGGGGGGGGGGGGGGGTCAAGTCGCCCCCATTGTGCTGGTCCCTAGGGACAATGACAGCGGCCTGCTGCAGTGAGGGGGCAGTGAGGAGAACATCCCTGGGACAGAGGGGTTAGATGTTTCCAAGAGGGGACGGGGGAACGGGGAAGTTGCCAAAAGCAGCAAGCAGTTGGATAATGTGAAGAGAACTGGACTGAATACAGTAAGTAATGCAGCCCAAGAGCGTCATAAAGTCAATGTGATTTTCATACAGTGGGCTTTGCACAACAACATTAGCAAACAAGTTTGCCCTTAGGGTTGTTACTGAATTCTTAAATGCTACTTCCCATTGTTTTAATGAGTTTACTTCAGAATTTGTATTGTTTTTTAAAATGTAAATTGTTTTAAAATTGTTAACAATTTTTATTTGTTTAGTTATTATTATTATTATTAGGCAATGGAACACTGATTATGTTTATTTAATTTCATTCGGACATTTTCTTATTTAGTCAACTTTTTCTCATACATAAGCAGTTCTAAGCTAACTACAGTACGGTAGCTATATGGAATTGTTTTAAGATGGTCATACCAAGGATCATTTAACTATTTGATTTAGAATTTTGACCTCTCAAGGTATAAAAAATATATAAAAGAGGTTTTTGTGAGAAGACCGATTTTTTGGGATGTCGCATGGTCTGACAAACATCGCTCTAGCATTGCCACATTTCACTGCAGTTGCAGCGGGGCAATATCGGCGGATGTGGTGGATTGAGACGCAGCCCATGCAAAACAACTGATATCTCCAGCTTAAACAGACGGATTTCGATGGGGATGTTTTATTATGCTAATTAGATTTCCACAGTGGTGCGGAAACTGTTGGCGAAGGGTTATTTCCACAACTTCTGTTGGTATTTTCCCCACATAAAACCAATCATTATTCATCTATTTATTTGTGCATTCTATAGCCGTTCAGTTTCCAAGGGTTGGAAGTTGGCAGGATCTCTCTCTTATTGTGTGGAATTTTGCATTTAAAAGGACCACCCGTTGGGCTCGGAGGCAGATTACCATAGAGACGTCTGTTCAGAATATTAATGGACTTCTCCTGGGAATACTGCCCACGGATTGAGCCACTCCAAACCCAGTGTCCCTGCTTCCGCCGCTGTTGCAGGCCTCTGGGAAGTGTGTGTGTGTGTAAGTGTGTGTGTGTGTGTGTGTGTGTGTGTGTGTGTGTGTGTGTGTGTGTGTGTGTGTGTGTGTGTGTGTGTGTGTGTGTGTGTGTGTGTGTGTGTGTGTGTGTGTGTGTGTGTGTGTGTGTGTAAGCCAAGTTTGGGGTCTGGTCCTCACCCAGTCCGTCATGTGCTCTGTACCCACACAGTTAGCTAGCGCATAACTCAGAAATGGGGTAATTATAGGGCACAGTACATATAAAGATGGAGAGAAGGTTTGTGTGTCTGTGCTAGTTGAACGCTGGGGTAATTATAGGACAAAGTACATATAAAGATGGAGGGAAGGTTTGTGTGTCTGTGCTAGATGAACGCTGGGGTAATTATAGGACGCAGTACATATAAAGATGGAGAGAAGGTTTGTGTGTCTGTGCTAGTTGAACGCTGGGGTAATTATAGGACGCAGTACATATAAAGATGGAGAGAAGGTTTGTGTGTCTGTGCTAGTTGAACGCTGGGGTAATTATAGGACGCAGTACATATAAAGATGGAGAGAAGGTTTGTGTGTCTGTGCTAGTTGAACGCTGGGGTAATTATAGGACGCAGTACATATAAAGATGGAGGGAAGGTTTGTGTGTCTGTGCTAGTTGAACGCTGGGGTAATTATAGGACGCAGTACATATAAAGATGGAGAGAAGGTTTGTGTGTCTGTGCTAGTTGAACGCTGGGGTAATTATAGGACGCAGTACATATAAAGATGGAGAGAAGGTTTGTGTGTCTGTGCTAGTTGAACGCTGGGGTAATTATAGGACGCAGTACATATAAAGATGGAGAGAAGGTTTGTGTGTCTGTGCTAGTTGAACGCTGGGGTAATTATAGGACGCAGTACATATAAAGATGGAGGGAAGGTTTGTGTGTCTGTGCTAGTTGAACGCTGGGGTAATTATAGGACGCAGTACATATAAAGATGGAGAGAAGGTTTGTGTGTCTGTGCTAGTTGAACGCTGGGGTAATTATAGGACGCAGTACATATAAAGATGGAGGGAAGGTTTGTGTGTCTGTGCTAGTTGAACGCTGGGGTAATTATAGGACGCAGTACATATAAAGATGGAGGGAAGGTTTGTGTGTCTGTGCTAGTTGAACGCTGGGGTAATTATAGGACGCAGTACATATAAAGATGGAGAGAAGGTTTGTGTGTCTGTGCTAGTTGAACGCTGGGGTAATTATAGGACACAGTACATATAAAGATGGAGAGAAGGTTTGTGTGTCTGTGCTAGTTGAACGCTGGGGTAATTATAGGACGCCATACATATAAAGATGGAGAGAAGGTTTGTGTGTCTGTGCTAGTTGAACGCTGGGGTAATTATAGGACGCAGTACATATAAAGATGGAGAGAAAGTTTGTGTGTCTGTGCTAGTTGAACGCTGGGGTAATTATAGGACGCAGTACATATAAAGATGGAGAGAAGGTTTGTGTGTCTGTGCTAGTTGAACGCTGGGGTAATTATAGGGCACAGTACATATAAAGATGGAGGGAAGGTTTGTGTGTCTGTGCTAGTTGAACGCTGGGGTAATTATAGGACACAGTACATATAAAGATGGAGGGAAGGTTTGTGTGTCTGTGCTAGTTGAACGCTGGGGTAATTATAGGACGCAGTACATATAAAGATGGAGAGAAGGTTTGTGTGTCTGTGCTAGTTGAACGCTGGGGTAATTATAGGACGCAGTACATATAAAGATGGAGGGAAGGTTTGTGTGTCTGGGCGAGTTGAACGCTGCACAAGCCTATTGACACCAACCCCCCCCGTCTCAGCCTCCAGTATCTATGCTGTCCGGAGGGCTAGGGTCAGTCTGTTCTATCTGGTGAAATTCTCCTGTCTTATCTGGTGTCCTGTGTGAACTTAAGTATGCTCACTCTAATTCTCTCTCTCTCTCTCTCTCTCTCTCTCTCTCTCTCTCTCTCTCTCTCTCTCTCTCTCTCTCTCTCTCTCTCTCTCTCTCTCTCTCTCTCTCTCTCTCTCTCTCTCTCTCTCTCTCTCTCTCTCTCTCTCTCTCTCTCTCTCTCTCTCTCTCTCTCTCTCTCTCTCTCTCTCTCTCTCTCTCTCTCTCTCTCTCTCTCTCTCTCTCTCAGAGGACCTGAGCCCTCAGGACTACCTGGCCTGATGACTCCTGGTTTTCCGCAGTCCACCTGGTCATGCTGCTGATCCAGTGTCTGCTGTTTTGCCTGTGGCTATGGAACCCTGACCTGTTCACCAGACGTTCCAGACGTGCTACCTTGTCCTAGTCCTGCTGTTTTCGACACTCTCCCTCTCTCGCTCCCTTCTTCTCCCTCTCTCTCTCTCTCTCTCTCTCTCTCTCTCTACCACACCTGCTGTCTCGACCTCTGATTGCTCGGCTATGAAAAGCCAACTGACATTTACTCCTGAGGTGCTGACCTGTTGCACCCTCTACAACCACTGTGATTATTATTTGACCCTGCTGGTCATCTATGAACGTTTAAACATCTTGAAGAAGGATCTGGCTTTAATAATGTCCATGTACTCTTATCATCTCCACCTAGCACAGCCAGAAGAGGACTGGCCACCCCTCTCTAGGTTTCTTCCCAGGTTCCTGCCTTTCTAGGGACTTTTTCCTAGCCACCATGCTTCTACATCCGCATTGCTTGCTGTTTTAGGCTGGGATTCTGTGACATCTGCTGATGTAAGAAGGGCTTTATAAATACATTTGATTTGATTTGGTCCTTCACTGTCACCAGTATTATGGCTATAGGGTATCGTATGGTTATCAGTAGTGGGGCTGTAGTTAGACCTGTCCCTCAGAGCAGCTGACTATATGATTAGTTCCACTCAAACGGTTAGGTGTCTGTTTAGTCACCCGTGATCTCAGTCTCTTGAGTTGCCCTGAGTTCCCCTTACAAGCGGTGGTGCCGATCAAATAAACGTAACTATTTCCATAATAACAATGTTTTTACAGTGTCATACTTAACATACAAAGCGATGATTTCTATAGTTAACAGATCTACGCTACTGAGTCTCTTCTCGTTGGAGGATTGGATTGGACAGCTGCATATGGTCATGCTCTACTCGCACTATGATTGGTCAGAAATAAGACATAGGTCTACGCCGACAAGGCAGCCCGATAAAGATTGGTTGATGGGTTGAGGATTATGCTAAGCAACATGTCTTGTCACAGGTCGAGACCATTCATCCCGTGTGGCTCAGTTGGTAGAGCATGGCGCTTGCAACGCCAGGGTTGTGGGTTCATTCCCCACGGGGGGACCAGGATGAATATGTATGAACTTTCCAATTTGTAAGTCGCTCTGGATAAGAGCGTCTGCTAAATGACTTAAATGTAAATGTATCTTATTTCAGTGCGCTGTTGGGACTGAGCCCATACACCCTAGCATGTGACTTGGCCTGGGATCGCACTGGCGGGGAAAACATACATGTGTAACATGTCACCTGTCCACTCCCAAGTCCTACAATTTCCCCGTTAGAAGAGCAGGGATACTGATGTCTTTTTCAGATGTGTCCTGCTGCTGCTTTCAACTGAAGTCATCTCTCTCCCTCTCTCACCCTTTCTGTTGCTCATTGCTCTCTTCTCTGCCTCCTCCTCTTTCCTACCTGTCCGGTGCCAAACTAATGTCTTCCAATCGGATTGCTGGATATAGGTGCTAGATAATCTCCTCCCACCTTGATCAGCCAATGAGTTATAAGTGTACAGCCAGATCATGTAATATGATAATAATAATAATTATGTAAATGTCATTGACGGCAAAATAATATGGTAATTACATTAAATACAAGGGAAAGTGGATACTTCAGCTAAAGTGGTAGTTTCACTTTAGCAAGTGACATTTTTCTCTCACACTGAAAAGGCCGAAGCAATGTCGTTGTCACTCTCACTTCTCCACCCTACGCCACGGGGGATTTGGCTTTGCATGATGTTTGCAAAGTAAAAACAAAAGGAAAACACAGTTGCCAGAATCAACATACGGTACATCTCTCAAAAAGATGCAAACGATTAGATGGATCAAAAACAAGGATGGAAGCCATATAAAACTAAATTGGGTCAAACAATGAGGCTGATAATGATTCTGATATTGAAAACATACAATAACATGGATAAAATCTTATTTTATGGCCCTCCTATGCCATGTGTAAATACTATTACATTGTGGTTTCAACAATCACAATAGCTTCCAAAAGGTGTGATTTATAGTATTAAAAAATAAGAAAATGGCACTTGGTTCACTGGTGTGGTGAAGCTAGTCAACATTTCCTTCAGTTGACCTTTAAAGGATGGCAGCACTGAATATCTTTAAAGAGAGCTTTGCTGGCAGGGACTCAAAGTCCCCTGCTTTAAATTTGAAATTAATTCAAGTTTGTTTCACGGTTTTACTGTTTTTCTGCCGAGTAGCCTCCCCCAGCAAAGATCCAGAGTCTAACAACATGCAGACTGGAGGGAGGGAGGGACCCCCTGCTGCGACAGCTGACAGAAGAGAAAGCATGAGAAAATAAATGAGAACAAGAGTCTTCTTTCAGGGTCTCCATCTTTAACTCTTTCTGTCTACGTCTCTGTCTCAATAAAACGATGATGTTGATATTGGGTTGGTATCAGGGGCACAACTTTGTTTTTAGAAGTGGGGGGGGGGGACATAATATATACATATATATATTTTTTCCCCCAGTCGAATAAACACTCCTAACAGCCTGCCCGACCACTCGGAGGCGTCCTCATGGTCCTAAAACACACGGTTGCCTCATTTTTGTATCACATTCCAATGATAAAACTGGGGGGGGGGCAGCAATTTCAGAATGTGGGGGGGATAAATGTTATGAATTCCAAAATATAGATGCCATGTTATGTAACATAATGCTTATCCAATTAACTAGAGAGTATTTGTCCCCCAACCCTATTTAATAAGTAGGTCATGTTATGTGCAATAAAATATCAACAACCATTTTGTTTCTAACGTATTTTCTCTTTTATTGCAAATACAATACAAAAGGTAAGCTTATTTTTAAGAAAGTACAGTAACATGTTAAGCTAGCTGAAGAAAACGAGAAGTCCCTCAGACGCATTAGAAAGAAACATCATTACTGAGATAGTATGTGGCAGGACGTAGAAAAAAACTGTTCCTCAGAGAAGACAGGAATGCTGGTACGTACCTCTAATAAAGCATATCAGCCACAGCATAAAAATAACTGTAAAAACTTTGTCCATATGAGAAAAAAACATATTTCCAGTTCTTTCAGCCATAGTTTAGAATCCAAACTCAAGAAATTCACAATTAAAAATAATCCGTACACAACTAGATAGCAAAAAAATGACAAATAAAACATTTAAAATAGAAACATTTTACATACGATAAATAAAACATGATTACAGTTTGTACCCTTTTTAAAGTACCCACTCAGCTAAAAAGACAGATTTATATGACATTTAATATCCAGAAGATAATTTATTTTTAAGACAAATTAATTTGTTGTATAACGTATCAATTAAAGAAGAAAATGCTAAATAATAATTAATTTAAAAAATAAATTAAAGGGTTAAGACAGAGGGGGTCGGAGCAGGCAGGAGGGCTGTAAAATGACACTGGTGTGGTGATGGACTGCAGGGGACACCCGAGAGGTCAAAGGGCACTTCCTGTGGCTGTCAAACACATGCTGTCAGACGGTAAGTATAATCTCAGCTGTGGCTTCTCTCTTCTATAATATGTCTGTAGCACACCCACAAACACCCTTCCACCCAACCGCTGATATACTAGGCACTAATGGTGCAAAAAGGTTGGAATCTCCTGCACAAAATGATAACGTCAAAACTTCTTCCGTTGCCATTCACAGCATGTGCCTCTTACATCTAGGAACGTGTTATAATCATGAGAAATCATTGATGGAGAAACCCTAAACTCCACAAATACAAATGTAATTTATTTTGTTGGATGGCACAGAACATATACTGTAAGCAGAATGCACTGCAGGAAACAAACACAACCAAAAAAGGATAGAGATTTACTGCCTGTACAAAATTCCACCAGAGAATTGAAGCCATGGAATAGAGAACTGCACGACTGAGAGTGGTTTCCTGCTGAACTGGATACAAATAAAGCTTTTTCTACAAAAATATCCCCCCAAAAAACAAACTGCCAGAGTAAAAAAGGTAAGAAAACATACACAGTACCTATTAAAAATATCAACAGTTTATTAAGTCCTCACAGAGGATTTCTCAATGCTTTTTTTCTGTTCTTGCTAAAAAATATATTTCTTCAAAACAAATTTAAAAGGCCTGTTGTGAGCTATTCTGATCTAGTTTCAGTTCCTACAAGTCCAGCTCTCCTTCACCTACTCTGTTGTGTTCTTCCTCTGTTGGAAATTCAAGTGTCTGTTTCCTGGGAACTAATGGTGGAATGTTGTGACAAAGTCTCCCTCTGCAAGATGGACGTGCCTATCAGTCTATGTAAGTGTGTGTTCGTGTAGATGATGGTGTCCTCAGGGCCGGGAGAGCTGTGTGTACACTGGCTGCTGGTCCCAGTGATGCTGAGGACTGTGGGTCTGGGGTACGGAGGGCACCCCGGTTGTGTCTGCGATGGGGGTGTACATGGGCCTCTGGCTGGGGCTCATGTAGCTGCTGAAGGAGTAGAGCCCTGAGCCCTGGCCCCCGGCTGCGTGGCTGTAGTAGGAGTTGGTGCCGCCCTGGTGGTCAGAAAAGTCATACTGGCCCCGGGTGATGGAGGGGTAGGAGGACGAGCTGAAGTGCTGCAGGTTGAAGGAGCCGTAGTTGACGTGCTGCGGAGGGGAGGAGCTCTGCTGATCGTTGTAGTGGCTGGGGCTCAGCTGCTCTGTCTTGATGTGTGTGGGGGTCCTCTGGTTCTGGCTCTGCTCCCCTCCACTACCCAGCGTGGTCAGGGAGTGCTGCTGCTGCTGCTGCTGCTGGCTCTTGGTCATCCAGCTGTGCCCTGTGGCACCCCCTGCTGCCTGGCTGACCACAGAGCTGCTGATGCCGTAGGTACCGGTGTAGGAGACTTGGCCAGTGGCAGCGCCAGGAGCACCCGGGTGACCGTTGGGAGGCAGGTACTGATCAAACTCGTTGACATCGAAGGTCTCGATGTGGGAGATGACGTCGCTACTCAGCTCGCCGATGTCCACGTCCCGGAAGTCGATGTTGAGCTGGCGACCCGTGCCTTCATGTAAGGGGCGACCCTCCCGCTTCAGGTCCACCTTGCCCACCTGGATGTCCGTCTTGGTAGGAGGGGTGGTAGGAGGGGTGGGGGGCCCTTGGGACTGGCCTAAGAGAGCGAGGGAGAGAAGGGGTTACACATAAAATACATATAGGCTTTCTGTGATGCAAATCTCAGAGCAAGAGCAGACCCCTTGGATGTAATTGAATAGGAAAACATAAGAGCTTTGCAAGTGGTCAAATGAATCTAGATATCAAGTTAAACTCAGAGAACATATCTGATAGTATTACTAATAAACTGTTCACATAATATACCTTCACACACGTATTGTTATAAAAAGTCTAGCAGCAGTAAATGTGTCAAATACTGTGTATACATTGACGAACACATGCTGAATGAGACCATTGCAATAGGCACAAAGCATTATCGCTCTTCTTACCGGAGTGTTCTCCGGGGGAGTGCATCTCTCCCATGCTAGAGGCTGGAGAGTCAGCTTGCTGGAGCACCTTGAAGATCGCGCCTGGCGATATGTGCGTCTGTTCGCTGCCGTCATCAGACTCGCTTTGTCCGTTCTTCATGGACTTCCTCCGCCGGGGCTGGTACTTGTAGTCAGGGTGGTCTTTCTTGTGCTGTACCCTCAATCGCTCTGCCTCCTCCACGAACGGACGCTTCTCACCCTCATTGAGTAGCCTGTGCGTAAAAGGCAAATGGATACATGAGTAAATAAAATATTCAATTGACAGCAAAATAGTTTCCTATTTTAATGCAGCATAACATACCTTTTTATTTCAAAGGTTCATTTACGTAAGATCACAGTATCGAGTTAACATGTGTGCGTACAATGCATGCGTAAAAGTAGAATGGAATAGAAACTTGTTTCGGTAATAAAACCACAGACTCGATGCCACTCGAAATACAAATGTGGGAGTAATGAGAGAGAGGACTGAGACTCACCTCCACAGTTTCCCCAGAGTTTTGCTCAGCTCAGCGTTATGGAGATGCGGGTACTGATCAGCCAGCTTTCTCCGGGCGGCTTGCGCCCAAACCATAAACGCGTTCATCGGTCTCTTGACGTGGGGCTTGTTCTTACTAGATCCGTTCATTCGGACTGGCATTGGCACCAGGGTCCAGTCGTAGCCCTTCAGGACCTGGGACACCGCGTCGCGGATGCATACGGGGAATTTGTCATCGTCGTCCTTCTTGAACTCGACGAGGGGACCGTCCGGACCCATCAGCAGTCCGTTCTCTGACGGTCTGGTGTTCTCGGTGTCGGAGCCAGACCCGGACGGGCACGGAGATCCCACAGAGTCCTCTGACATGCTCGGACTCGGTGCGTCTGAGAGACATTTGTCTTGTTCGTCTGTCATTTTCAGGAAGGGGTCGAGTAGATTCATACGAAAAATGTTGTCTAACAATTACGCACGAAATATGAAAGTACGGCCAAAGTCTTTCAAATGTCCAAAAGTGGAGAAAAAGTAACAGTAGACGCTCTTTGCTCCTGCAAAGAGGCTGTCAACTGCACAACGCCGTTTGGAGAAATAATGTCTTTATGCATATGTCTTTCTGAAAAATTGTATAATAACCTTGTCTTGTTTGCAGGCGTCTCCACACTCGAGCAACAGCTGATGATTTGCTGTAAATTGTTTAGGTAAAAAGAGAAAATGATCCAGTCAAATAGTATCCCCAGAACGTGTACGTGCTTTGAACTGAAATCCTTTGCAAGCGGACTTTATAAGTGAGTTACTGTGCGGCTACAGAATACCCGAATATGATTGGTCGACCGACTGAGAATGACGAACTGAAGGAATTAAATCCCTCCCCTCCACACACACAGGCTATGCATAGACATTTATACATTTTGTGTACAATATTGATATAGGCATAATAATTCACGTACGGAAATAGATTTTGTTTTTTAAAGATGTGTTTTTTATTCTTAAATCATAGACCAGGCTATTCACGTATTTTTTTTACTCGCACCTTCAAAGTTAAACCAGTGAAAACTGAAAATAAAAAGCAAATAGTTGACGAAAAAAAACATTGAGGATGAAGTCATGCAAATAGGTCCATTATAACTGAGATTGTATGCACGAGAAATCCCATATCGAAAGTATTTCATACAATCAAGGATAGTCTGTAGTGACCCTGCCCTAGGCTATTTTATGTGCGGCAAACAAAGGCCACCGCAGATAAGTTACTAAGACATATAATAATGTTTATTCGATTCATACCAAATCAATTATTATTTTACTGGCAACAAAATGTACATGCCCATAGGGGGAGACAGCAGCCCAGGAACTTACATTACAACGTCTACTTTTTTCTAGGGGACATCTGGAACTCAAGAAACGGTTGAAACAGTTGCACTGCAACTGTTGAGGAGGATGACTTGTTTTTGTAATGACAGCGCTGGAGATAAAAACAGTCAAAATGATCATATCATTTAGAATGAGTATTTCCTCACCCAAGCTCACCATGTTTACACCCTCCTTTAAAACACAGACGTTTGAATATTTATGTCTCTCACCTTCATAACAAATTCCGTCTACATCAAGGATGGCTTAGTCATTCATAGTCCCTTGCAAACGAACCCATGTCGTTTGGTTGTTTATTTGGCTTTTTCTAAAGTTGTGGAAATGTAATTTTCGTTGTAATGTGTGCAACATGTTTTTCTGAGCTACCTGAAGTTGCACATATAATACTACCCATATAATTACCCATAGAGACTTTACAGACGTCTCTATGGGTAATTTCTACCACTACTCTGTTTATAATCTCTCTCTCTGTGTGCATATGGCGGGTTGCTTCATTAGTGAAAGCGAGACTCTGGATGTTGTAAAATTGCATTATGTCAACCTGCCGCGAAACGCTCCTCAGAGCAATTGGAGCTCTGGTTCCAAGTACAGAAACACCCTATTCGAGTCTCCACTCTAGCGCAGCTGTTTGGTTACATGTAGCCTGCTTATTCATTCACTCTGAACATACACAGAACAGAGCATTTGAGACTTTTGTCAAAAACTCCTGAGCCCTTACTGCGGTTGAGCAAGCAGCATGCACTATTAGGCCACTAAAAGGTGTCCTGGTTGGTTTGTTTGTAGGCCTAAAATGAATAGAGTCATCACTGAATGCATTCACTAACAGGGCTCCCCTGGAACAACAAGATATTGCCTTTCAACTCTAATGATGATGATGGTGAGGAAGATAAGGACGTATGTTGTTATAAATATGGCCAGGCGGTTTTTTATTTTATTATTTATTTTATTTTTCTTTGACCAGTATTTCCAGCATTATCCACTGGGTTTGCTGCAGGCAGAAACTTCTAGGTAATGCTCTTCAATTGACACAAGCTGTCTCCAATTAATCATTCAATGTCTGGTTGTGCGTGAGTGTTTGGTGGGGGAATCTCCTAAACCAGGGTAGTGGTAGTTAAGAGTCTTAATTGCGCAAAGCCTATTATTTGGCAGAGAAAACTATTTTTAGAACAGTGATTCTACATCTCACTTCACTCAAGCTGATCCTGTCCAACAGACCCAATCCCTGATCATCAAAGTTTATAAAAATTGTGCAATTAGGACAGTTAAAGGGGAGAGACTGAATCCAACCAGAAAAGATAAAACATTTAAAATCAGAATATCGCTTGAAGAAATAGAGGGGCAAATACCTGGCTTCAACAACAATATATTCTGCAAAACCTACAATGTAGCATTAGATTATAAATGGAAAGACAGGTTAGACAGCCATCTGAAATAAAACATGTTTTTTATATTATGCTGTCTCAGAAGAATACTTCACTACCTTAGAAGGTTGTGGAGGATACAGCGAAACCAATTATTTATATACACTAGATGACTGATAGGGGGCGCTGTGTAGAAGACACTATGCCTCCATCTTGGCATTCCCCCACCATTTACAATAAATATTTTGGAAGCTATAGAAATTGATGTATTAACGTGTACTTTTGTTTTTGCCATATTTATTCTATTACAGACACCCTAATGCATACTTTTAAATTATATTATTTGAGCTAAACATACAAATAATAAAATACAAAATATTTTTTTTCCTTAAAGTATAATTTTTTTAGATGACTAATGTTACTATCCGCCCAATGACAAGAAAATGCTTAAATACGTGTAATTTTGTCCTTGAAACATTTAATTGAAGTACTGTAGAATTCCATTCATTCCTATGGAGGACTGATCATACTGGGGAGAGCCAATATGACCGACCGGTGTCTTCAAAGCCTCTCAATAGCCAATACATAGCATCAGCAATCCACCATTGAACGTAACAGAATCATCCTTAACAGTCCCAACCAGTTGAGATGGAGGTATGTGACTCACCCCGCCACCACCCCCCTCCCTTTCTGTTTGCCTGTAATTGCAGCCACTGGGTCAGCACCAAGATAGCAGACTAGCTCTACACACCTGAAGCCCAGGGGGGTGTTAAATTAACTAGAATACAAACAGAACCAAACAGAAGCAAATGAAACGGGGAGGGACCTACCTGAATTTGTCCAATAGAAAGTCTTGTTTTCGTTGCAAAACGTTTTAGTTTGGAGTTCCTTTGCAAAACGCTTTGGACTAATCATTACACCACGGGTAACCATAGCACCATGTGGGTTAGCCCCCCTCCGTCAGAGTGAGTACAGATGAGCTACTGCTACGGTAGACCTACTCCCACGCCACATCCTGTCAAAGATAATAAAGTCTACAAAATTGGCACGTAACAAACTAACAAAACACATGGTCTAATGTACTTACACTTAACATACTCCCTCACATATCACACACTCTGCCAACTACATAGTTGCATTCAATGTGCAAGTCTGCAACTGTTCAATGATGGATTGGAATTCAAAACACTACTGAATTCTCTTGACTGTAAGATGCGCGACAAGATCCATACGCCTCATTCTGTTTGTCGTACAATGTAGAATATAGACTGCCTTTTGAAGGGTAGGATAAGTCACTGATAAGAGTCACTGATAAGAGTCACTGAGCTGTGGGCTTATGTATACGGATTAAATAATACATCGTTTTCATTCCAAACAGACTGGATTGTCCTCAACTAAATGTGTCTTGGGTTTAGCATTTTTCCATACAGTACAGTAAGTGCCTCATTGTGAAACAGCCACATTATGCACTGTCTGAATTCCTTACACTCCACTATGTAATATACCATAACTCCTCCAGTCCATGAGCAATGAGTGTCGGTCATACATAAGGAATTGCTCTGGGCTGAACAGGCCAGAGATAGTTATGGCTGAGATGCCTTGGGAAACTTCTCATCTTGACTTTGAGTCGCAGCGTCAAAATTCTGGGCAAACAGTGGGAGTCAATCCCTAAAACGTGTAGGCCTTTCCCTGAGAAACTCACTGGGCTGTCTGAGGGGAGTTCTGGGAGGACTCCCCTGGTCTTAGCGTTCGGTCTGTCCAGCCAGGTTGTGGTTTAGCTGATCTAAAGGATGTCCTGGTTGGGACACATCTAGATGCAATGATTGGGTATTGAGTTCAAAGTGTGCAGAGGCTCAAGAAATGAGCTGTAAAACTGCAACATTTTCTCTCAGCCTCATGGCAAAATGTGTAGAATGGCATGAGATGAGATATAACACTGGACATTGTTCTCACTTCCCCATGGAAATATGTGTAGAATTGCAGGAAATGAGCTTAAATTCCCTGCTTGGACATTGAGGGGGGCCCACTGAGTGTACAAAAGCTTAGGAACACCTTCCTAATATTGCACGTCGAAAGCGTTCCACAGGGATGCTGGCCCATGTTGACTCCAATGCTTCCCACAGTTGTGTCAAGTTGGCTGGATATCCTTCGGGTGGTGGACCATTCTTGATACACATAGGAAACTGTTGAGCGTGAAAAACCCAGCAGCTTTGCACTTAAAGGCACTTAAATCTTTTGTCTTGCCCATTCACCCTCTGAATGGCACACACACACAATTCATGTCTCAATTGTCTCAAGGCTTAAACATACTTCTTTAACCTGTCTCCTCCCTTTCATCTACACTAATTTAAAGTGAATTTAACAGGTGACATCGCTAAGGGATCATAGCTTTCACCTGGATTCCTCGCTACTGTATATAGCCTCGCTACTGTTATTTTTCACTGCCTTTTTACTGTTGTTTTATTTCTTTACTTACCTATTGTTCACCTAATACCTTTTTTGCACTGTTGGTAAGTAAGCATTTCACTGTAAAGTCTATACCTGTTGTATTCGGCGCACGTGAAAAATAAACTTTGATTTGATTTGATTCACCTGGTCTATATATACAGTATATTTAAGCAACAAGGTACAAGGAGGTGTGGTATATGGCCAAGGACTGTTCTTAAGCACAACGCAACGCTGAGTGCCTGGATACAGCACTTAGCCGTGGTATATTGGCCACGTAACACAAACCCCCGTGTTGCCTTATTGCTGTTATAAACTAGTTACCAACGTAATTAGAGCAGTAAAAATAAATGTTTTGTCATTCCCGTGGTATACAGTCTGATATACCACAGCTGTCAGCCAATCAGCATTCAGGGCTCAAACCACCCAGTTTATAAATATACAGTGGGGAGAACAAGTATTTGATACACTGCCGATTTTGCAGGTTTTCCTACTTACAAAGCATGTAGAGGTCTGTAATTTTTATCATAGGTACACTTCAACTGTGAGAGACGGAATCTAAAACAAAAATCCAGAAAATCACATTGTATGATTTTTAAGTAATTAATTTGCATTTTATTGCATGACATAAGTATTTGATACATCAGAAAAGCAGAACTTAATATTTGGTACAGAAACCTTTGTTTGCAATTACAGAGATCATACGTTTCCTGTAGTTCTTGACCAGGTTTGCACACACTGCAGCAGGGATTTTGGCCCACTCCTCCATACAGACCTTCTCCAGATCCTTCAGGTTTCGGGGCTGTCGCTGGGCAATACGGACTTTCAGCTCCCTCCAAAGATTTTCTATTGGGTTCAGGTCTGGAGACTGGCTAGGCCACTCCAGGACCTTGAGATGCTTCTTATGGAGCCACTCCTTAGTTGCCCTGGCTGTGTGTTTCGGGTCGTTGTCATGCTGGAAGACCCAGCCACGACCCATCTTCAATGCTCTTACTGAGGGAAGGAGGTTGTTGGCCAAGATCTCGCGATACATGGCCCCATCCATCCTCCCCTCAATACGGTGCAGTCGTCCTGTCCCCTTTACAGAAAAGCATCCCCAAAGAATGATGTTTCCACCTCCATGCTTCACGGTTGGGATGGTGATCTTGGGGTTGTACTCATCCTTCTTCTTCCTCCAAACACGGCGAGTGGAGTTTAGACCAAAAAGCTCAATTTTTGTCTCAACAGACCACATGACCTTCTCCCATTCCTCCTCTGGATCATCCAGATGGTCATTGGCAAACTTCAGACGGGCCTGGACATGCGCTGGCTTGAGCAGGGGGACCTTGCGTGCGCTGCAGGATTTTAATCCATGACGGCGTAGTGTGTTACTAATGGTTTTCTTTGAGACTGTGGTCCCAGCTCTCTTCAGGTCATTGACCAGGTCCTGCCGTGTAGTTCTGGCTGATCCCTCACCTTCCTCATGATCATTGATGCCCCACGAGGTGAGATCTTGCATGGAGCCCCAGACCGAGGGTGATTGACCATCATCTTGAACTTCTTCCATTTTCTAATAATTGCGCCAACAGTTGTTGCCTTCTCACCAAGCTGCTTGCCTATTGTCCTGTAGCCCATCCCAGCCTTGTGCAGGTCTACAATTGAACCCTGATATCCTTACACAGCTCTCTGGTCTTGGCCATTGTGGAGAGGTTGGAGTCTGTTTGATTGAGGTTGTGGACAGGTGTCTTTTATACAGGTAACGAGTTCAAACAGGTGCAGTTAATACAGGTAATGAGTGGAGAACAGGAGGGCTTCTTAAAGAAAAACTAACAGGTCTGTGAGAGCCGGAATTCTTACTGGTTGGTAGGTGATCAAATACTTATGTCATGCAATAAAATGCAAATTAATTACTTAAAAATCATACAATGTGATTTTCTGGATTTTTGTTTTAGATTCCGTCTCTCATAGTTGAAGTGTACCTATGATAAAAATTACAGACCTCTACATGCTTTGTAAGTAGGAAAACCTGCAAAATCGGCAGTGTATCAAATACTTGTTCTCCCCACTGTATATATATACTGTATATATATATTGATTATCACTGATATATATCAGTGATAATCAACACACTGTGTGAGAGATCCATGCCTCCCT
This sequence comes from Salvelinus alpinus, assembly GCF_045679555.1. NCBI lineage: Eukaryota > Metazoa > Chordata > Actinopteri > Salmoniformes > Salmonidae > Salvelinus > Salvelinus alpinus. The sequence goes on along the minus strand of NC_092088.1, from coordinate 18,792,319 downwards.
CACCATCTTATACAGTAAGCCCTAGTATGATCTCTGATTAACTGGCCACCAATTCAGTCGATCACTTCAACTTGTTGTCACTGCTTGTTGTCTAGTGGCAGTAATTAATAGTTCCTTCAGGACTGTGTGCCTGCCTGCCTAACAGCCCAGCTCACATCACAGAGACCTGGGTACTGGGTGTCTGTTGACATTCTTCAGTCTGTTCCAGTCAATGTTTAAACAGGACTTATCTGGTCCCTGACACCTCCAAGCTAAGGCTTCTTTCCCTCGCAACCCCCCCCCCTTCTCCCCTTACAGAGCATTTGGAAAGTATTCAGACCCCTTGACTTTTTCCAAATTTTGTTATGTTGTAGCCTTATTCTAAAAATGATTACATTGATGAAGGGGAAAAGACCATCTACATACAATACCGCATAATGACAAAGCGAAAACAGGTTTTCAGATTTTTTTCCTATTTTATTAAAAATAAAAAAAGGAAATATGACATTTACATAACTATTCAGACCCTTTACTCAAAACTTTGTTGAATTACCTTTAGTAGCGATTACAGCATCGAGTCTTCTTGGGTATGACGCTACAAGCTTGGCACACCAGTATTTGGGGAGTTTCTCCCATTCTTCTCTGCAGATCATCTCAAGCTCTGTGAGGTTGGATGGGGAGCATTGCTGCACTGCTATTTTCAGATCTCTCCAGAGATGTTCATTTGGGTTCAAGTCCTGGCTCTGGCTGGGCAACTCAAGGACATTCAGAGCCACTCCTGCATTGTCTTGGCTGTGTGCTTAGGGTCCTGTTGAAAGGTGAACACAGTCTGAGGACCTGAGTGCTCTGGAGCAGGTATTCATCAAGGATCTCTCTGTACTTACATTTACATTTAAGTCATTTAGCAGACGCTCTTATCCAGAGCGACTTACAAATTGGAAAGTTCATACATATTCATCCTGGTCCCCCCGTGGGAATTGAACCCACAACCCTGGCGTTGCAAGCGCCATGCTCTACCAACTGAGCCACACGGGACTATGCTCCTTTAATCTTTGCCTCGATCCTGACTAGTCTCCTCTGCCACTGAAAAACATCCCCACAGCATGAGGCTGCCACCACTGTGCTTCACCGTAGGGATGGTGACAGGTTTTCTCCATACTTGACGCTTGGCATTCAGGCCAAAGAGTTCAATCTTGGTTTCATCAGACCAGAGAATCTTGTTTCTTATGTTCTAAGAGTCTTTAGGTGCCTTTTGGCATATTTCAAGCGGGCTGTCATGTGCCTTTTACTGAGATGTGGCTTCCGTCCAGCCACTCTACCATAAAGGCTGATTGGTGGAGTGCTGCAGAGATGGCTGTCCTTTTGGAAGGTTCTCCCATCTCCACAGAGGAACTTTGGAGCTCTGTCGGAGTGACCATCAGGTTCTTGGTCACGTCCCTGACCAAGGCCCTTCTCCCCCGATTGCTCAGTTTGGCCGGGCGGCCAGCTCTAGGAAGAGTCTTGGTGGTTCAAAACTTATTTCATTTAAGCATGATGGAGGCATTGTGTTCTTGGGGACCTTCAATGCCTCAGAAATGTTTTGGTACCCTTCCCCAGATCTGTGCCTCGACACAATCCTGTCTCGGTGCTCTACGGACAATTCCTTCGAGCTCATGTCTTGGTTTTTGCTCTGACATGCACTGTCAACTGTGGGACCTTATATCGACAGACGTGTGCCTTTCAAAATCATGCCCAACCAGTTGAATTTACCACACGTGGACTCCAATCAAGTTGTAGAAACATCAAGGATGATCAATGGAAACAGGATGCACCTGAGCTCAATTTTGAGTCTCATAGCAAAGGATCTGAATACTTATGTATATAAAGTATTTAAGTTTTTTATTTTGAATACATTTGCAAAAATTTCAAAAAACATGTTTTCACTTTGTCATTACGGGTTATTGTGTTTAGGTTGCTGAGGATTAAAAAAATATTGATATTTTAGAATAAGGCTGTAACAGAACACAATGTGGAAAAGGTCAAGGGGTCTGAATACTTTCCGAAGGCACTGTATACCTCTCTCCCCCTATCTCTCTTCTCGCACTCTCTCTCTCCCTTTTTCTCCTACTGCATGCCCTCCTTTTCTCTTTCCATCCTACTTGCCCGACACCACCTCTCCCCCCCCTCTCCCTCTCTCCCCCTCTCTCTCCCCCTCCTGCCAGACACAAACCAAACCTCCACCATCATCTCTGTTGTTTCCTTGGAATGGTGCAGAATGTGTCCAGCATAGATCCAGTGTGATCTTCCAGAGAATCACTGTGAGGCCTTCATTGCCGGGTCAAGTTTCCAGGGAATTCAGAACCCTGATTACAAAATGTGAATTAGGTGACCGAGCCAGGGGCAGGCCAGGGGAAACTGGATCCACTCAGACCGGGAAAGGGGAAAAGCCGCAGAAATACTGTTTCTCTCCAAAGATACGACTTGTGCAAATACCACTCTGTACAATAACAATGGTCTCCTCTGCCAGGGAGAGTTAACTAATGACAGATCCACACCTTAATGCTGAGCAGTTGTTTGGTTTTAACAGGGGGGAGAGGAGAATGGTTTCTCAGAGGGAGGTCTATGCCAATGGAAACTTTCTCTTTAAGGATGGAGAGCTGGAAAGAGAGAGAGAAAGGGAGAGAGAGTGAGAGAGTGAGAGAGGGAGAGAGAGAGAGAGAGAGAGAGAGAGCGAGAGAGAGAGTGAGAGAGAAAAAAATAGTGAGAGAGAGAGAGAGAGCACCCAAGGCGGAGAGCGAAAACCCTCTGACACAGTGAAATGTTAGTCGGACTGGAAGAGGCTCCAACCATAACGCAGCACATCTTTCACAGCTTATTGAATTGTGCAGAGCAGACAGAGATGCTAGACACTTTTCTGAAATGATTTCTTGATGTGCATGTCCTCCTAGCCTCGCGCTTTGTAACCTACAGTTACCCGTGGTTCTGCTCAATTACGTTTCACGGCTGTTTTCTATGCCTTTTATGGCTGAGATTTATGTTAATTGCTGCCATGCGGTGGGCTTACTGTTTACACGTGTTTGTTTCCCGCTAACTGATGTGGTTCATTATGTCATTATTTGGTGTCGAAGGATGAAACCGCAATGCATATGTAGTTTTACACAAGTCCAATTTACATACGTCCAATTTCTCTTGCTTTGACCCCAGTGTGTGTGTGTGTGTGTGTGTGTGTGTGTGTGTGTGTGTGTGTGTGTGTGTGTGTGTGTGTGTGTGTGTGTGTGTGTGTGTGTGTGTGTGTGTGTGTGTGTGTGTGTGTGTGTGTGTGTACCCTAACATGCATGCATTTGTGTGTGCGCCTATGTGCGTACTCGTGTGTGTATGTTCGCCCCACACTTGGACTGTTGTGTTTCAGTGACTCACTCGTACTGACCAAGCTCAGTAATCCAGTAGACTTGAGGAGCTATCAACGTTTAACCAGAGATGATGTCACCGCCTGTACTTGGCTGGTTCCAAGCGGAGCACCTGTGTTACGGGCCATTGAGTTGGACCCTCATCCAAACCCTCTCCTCCCTGTTTCTGTTCTCTGTAACCACAGCAAGGTGGCTAAATATAGTTAGCACTGTCACACTGACGTAGGCACTAAATGACCTGCCAGAGCAACTGTTATTAGAACCGTTCTACCTTAAAAAACACGCATGGTGTAGTAGTTTAACCACATCGTCATTGTTGACTCATAGACAGTGCTCAGTCTGCCTCAGAATAGCTACGTTGGCCTATAATGGGTTTTAGGGCGTTGTTTTGCAATTTTGACTACTTCCTTATAGGTGAATGACGGCATCATAGCTTCCATCTCCCTCCCCTCCTCTCTGTGACCCTCAGGGTTTCCAAGCGTGATGAAAAGCCCTACTCTTTCTGCACAGTCACTGTGATACTACCTGGGAAAGGCTGCTAGCCAAATGAAAGAGTGATGATATCGGATTGCTTTGGCCGGGTGCAGCGTCTCTCCTTCCGTCTACTTCCCACTCCTGCCCTCCCAAAACCCCCGTCAGGGATCCTCTCCAAAAGGAAGGGACATGATGTCAAAGTATGAGCTGCTATTTACAGTATTCCACAAGAAAACATGTTATAGCGATGATGTCAAAATGATTTATTAAGAGATGTTGTTAAGACAAGTATTTGAATGAAGGACGGACGGAGGCTAAAAGGCAGCTATTCAAACCAATCCCTGAAGTGTTGTGCGTAGGTGTCTTCCACTCTGCACCCCAAACCACAGCCTGAGAGGCCTTGAATCAGAAGTGGACATGCTGAGACAACACATTATTAAAGGCCCAGTGCAGTCAGAAACGTGTGTTTTCCGTGTGTTTTATATTTCCACACTATGAGGTTGAAATAATAGTGTGAAGAAGACAATGCCCTTTTAGTGTAAGAGATGTTTGAAAAGACCGCCTGAAATTTCAGCCTGTTTTGGTGGGATGGAGTTTTGGCTTGCCTGGTGACAATTTGTTAATAGACCAATAAGAAAGAGAGTTCCAAACCTCTCTGCCAATAACAGCTAGTTTTTATTAAAAACAATCATAGTAAGGTACTTAATTGTTACCTAAAAATGATTTGATACTGTGTGTGTGTTTGGTGGGGGGGTCTCAGATGGTTGAGGGGCAGCTCTCGGAACTGTGTGTGTGTGTGTGGCGGTTGGGAGCTTGGGCCTGGTTGCTCCTGTGGGTCTCTCTGGATGGGAGTCTGCTAGATGACTGAATGTAATGTAAATGTTGAGAGGCTTCACTGCAGGAGGTAGGTTGTATGTTTTAATATTCAATACAAATCTAAATGTTAGGTGAAATGAAGCCGTCTGTGTACTCCAGGGTCACTCCAGTGTCATATCCTACTGTATATGTCCTGTTTGTGTTTTCTGCCCTCCGTTATTAAACTGACTGTTAGGGTGAGCCTATGGGAGTCTGCCATCACCTTATCCCTTCTCCATTCCTCCCTCCATCCTCTTCTGCCCTCTTTTCCAGTCACTTCTACCACTCCCTCCGTTCTGTCTGAAGATCTCTTTGCTAAGTGGGGATGAGAGTAGTGTTCCAGGAGGAGGCCGTCTATACAGTAGTGTGTGCTGCTGAGTACAGTATCCCAGGGATCCCCTGGCATCCTTCAGCCAGCCACATCCAGCCCTAGCTTCTCTTAGATCCATAACCCTGCTGCTGCTCAGCATGACAGGCCCAGGCCCAGGACTGGAGACAGCAGCATGGGGTCAGTGTAATCAGATTGTCCCAGTACAGAATCCTACCCGTCTAACCTGCCGCTCCCCTCTGCACCTCCGCTCCAACATGCTGGCATTACTTACTGCAAGAGGAAATTGTCCTGCCTGATTTCCTGACATCCATAGTTCCTGAGTAGTGGGAGTATTACAGTAGAACTGGATCTGTAGAGAGAGAGAGAGACAGAGAGAGAGAGAGAGACGGAGAGAGAGAAGGACAGAGAGAGAGAGGGATGGAGAGAGGTCATCCGCTCAGTTTCAGTTACCCTAGATCTGTTGTTAGCGTCTGTGCACTGTGCTGTGATGACAATCCTTTAGCAAGTGAGGCACGGCACATCTGTGGATGGCTCTGATGCGCTGATATGATGGTATGTCGACGTGCCTCAATCTCAAAACAGATAGTGATCTGAAAGAGAAAGGTCGACAGGCTGGTCTGATACTATGCCAGGAGTCCTGCCGCTTCCCTCACAGCTCCCTGGCTGTAGCGGTTTGAGCTGACCTGCTTATCGCAGCGCTGAGGCCTGTAATTAAAAAGATAGAGTTACACTGTCCTTACCTCCGCTGACCCCTGCCTCGCGGCTTAATAACGCCCAGGTTTAGAGAAGGAGCTCTGGGGAGACTGGGAGAGGAACTTGGCCTGCTTACCTGGTGTACGTTCCTACTCTTTAAGGGGGTGTTGACTCAAGGCTGAAGGGGTGGGTGGATGTGAGCATGTAAAGCCGCTGCATCACTGGGTGCCAGGTAAACACCTGGCATGGACGATGCCAGCGCAAGGCCTAGACTGTTCCAAGCTACCGGGGCCACTTATACCCAGTACGGCTGTCCTGGAGCCGGGTTGCAATAAGTTCTGTTAATGCTATGTGGGCGTGCGTGTGTATGGCAGTGCACGCAAGGATATGTTTGTGTGCATGTATGTGGCCGTGCATGCGTGTTCTTGTGTCTATCCATGTATGTGTGTTTATATGAATGTGTGTGTTTGTATCCATATGTTTGTGTGCTTTCATGTGTGCATGCTAGGGTGTGTTAGCTGTGCATGTTTGCATGTGTGAAGAATATGTGTGTGAAGAGAGGCCTTGGTGGTATAGGGGGTCCCAGTCTCAGGGGGCATTATTAAAGCAGCATTTTAGACTCTGGGAGGAACGCAGGAATGTTCAGAGGCTTTCTGTCTCCATGGTAATATATTACTAATGAGCTAGAGGGAAAGTATTCTAGACTCGGGGAGGAACGCAGGAATGTTCAGAGGCTCTCTGTCTCCATGGTAATATATTACTAATGAGCTAGAGGGTAAGAAGGATGTGTCAGGAAGGAAGAGAGAGTTCCACCAGAGGATTCAAATATTGTAGCTTGATGCAAAAGAAAACAGAGCGATCTCAACAGGAGTGAAGTTTAGTAGGATTTAAAGAGAAGTAGATTGAGCTCCTCACACACTGTAATAATCGGTTAATTCCATCTAAATCCCAGTCAATTCAGGAGGTTTATTCATATAGATAAATTCCGTATCCAATGCAACTGGACAGGAATTGAACTTAAACTGCCACTGAGTCTTCCAACTCTAGCATTAACCCCTTCTCGAATGTCAAGTCTGAAAGGAGTCAAGGCTTAAGCAGGGGACTTTCACTCTGACATGATGCCCTTGTTATCGGAAAGCCCTGATACCCCTTGTCATCGGGAAGCCCTCCATTGTTAGGCGTCGTATGAGAGGGAAGGAGATGTATCTGCTGCCTGTGTGAGTCGGAGGCTCATTCCACTGTGTGGTTTGGCAGGTCGAGAGACACTGTAGGTGGGAATGAGAGAGGGGCACAGCACTGTGGTTGGCCACAGGGCCACGTGGGCTATGGACAGAGGACCAATGTTTGATGGGCTGATGGCGAGGGGCTGAGGTTGCTACTGTATGTGTGTATACATAATATGCACATATTTCTGTTTGCGTGTGTGTGTGCACGTGTGTGTGTGTGTGTGCACATACGTGCAATGTGTGTGTGCGTGTGTTCGGAACAGACGGGCTAGGTGCCTGCGTACTTCTTTTAACCCTCGACCTGGGCCTGCACGCAGCGTTGTGCCGTGCTTTAGACTTGTCATGCAACTAACTTTGATTTTCTAATAACAAAAATCCAGACCTGAGCTTTTCAAAACAGGCTCTTTCTGCGAGCCGCCTGGTATCAGCTGACTGGGCAAATAAACACGGATGAATGTCAGTCTATTCCAGAACAGCGCCAAAGCTGTCTGTTACCATCAACCCACACCCTCATTTAAATGTCGCCGTCCCGAAAATGAAACGTAATTGTAAAATAAACAACCTCAAAAAAGGGTTCTCGGAAAGTCCCTTTATTAGTAATTATCGATTTTTCCTGGAATTAGCCGTTTTTAATAAATAAACTCATTCTGTACTGTACACGGTGTTAATCCACACGATAACATTGGCTAATAACTTTTGACGTCGGACTGGCTAAGGAGGCTTTTAGGTAGCTTAGAAACCTTTCCGTAGCATAATACAGAACCACATAAGGATTTCTCACACACATATGTTTTATTATCACATACATCAGTTAGGTGTAGTGAAATGGGTTGTTTTACAGGGTCAGCCCTAGTAGGTCATGGAGCAAATGATGCTTAAGTGCTTTGCTCAAGAGTACATCAACAGATTCTTCACCTTGTCAGCTCAGGTATTTGAACCAGCAACCTTTCAGTTAACGGCCCAACGTTCAAACCGCTAGGCTACCTTCCACAGTCATTGAGTAGCTTCTCTCTGCAACACTCAAACCAAAGACTAATCTTGACAAAAAAAGTCAGATTTTTCCAAAACACAGTAGCGAGGATATATTGGACCACTTAGAAATGACCAAATACAATTTTCATATTTTATGTTACAGTTTTCTTGAAATATATAAAATAAGTGATTTCAGTAATTTTTTCGGTTTATTTTTCATATGTACCCACTTTTTCCTTCAAATAAGAGGTAGAATATTTTGGTAGTGTTAGAAGCGGAGGCCTCATACAGTATTATTCCTGGTCCCATGTGTGACTTGTTCTCATCTTGCCTATGTACACTAATGCACTGCCAGAGAACAGTGATGCCGGCTCCTCGCTAGGTGCCAACTGATTTTATCGCTCGGAAAACAGTCTCCTTCCCATCCGAGCCCTCTCAGGAGCATATGAATACATTTTACACTCACACGAAGGAAAACAGGTAACTCTATATCAACCTGAGGACAGAGAACTGTGTGCCTCAGATATACAGTACGTATGAAAAAGGTGGATCTGTATAGTACAGCCTCTTTATTTTCAATATTTTGTTAACAAAATTTTGACGAAATTGCAATTTTATAATTTCGCTTTGGAAAAATCAGCAGTAAAGTGGATCAAATTCAACGACTGGAGGGTTTCTCTGTTTCAAATGACAATGGTTTTCAATGAAGGACGCAAAACAAGAATTTAGACAGACAGTTAAATGTTCCTCATGGAGTTTTTCGTAGCGGCAAACCTTTTTATGAACATGGAAACCCGAGGTCTCAGACTCTCACAGAAAACCAAATCCACAACAGATCCATCTGAAACCTGAACAAGCCACGGCGAGGCGTGTCAAAAGGCCTCTCTCCACCGACCCTGTTATTTTTATTTCCTGATTGTATCCCCCCTCCTCCCTCTTTCAGGAGTGCTGAATGCTCACCTGTTGATTTTAGATTTTAAAAAAGCTGCAAAATGAAAATAAAGGTAGTGTCACTGTCATAATATTTGGAGTGGCAATCGCTTTATTTTCCTTTTATTAACTGATGATTAATATTCAGTAGTGGTGGGGGTTAATACGTCGTCCTATTCCCCTGTATCCTGCACGAAGCTTCGTTTTCTCTCAGACACAGACTTCAGCCACAAATGCGCAGATGTCTGGTTTGAATTACCGAATGTTCTCCATTTCATCCACATTCTTCTTTTTTCTTAATTTTTCATTTTTTCGAGGAACATGTAATTGTCAAAATAAGGTGTCTTTTAAGCCTGGCATAAATGTGGATGTCAGAAAGCGCTAGGCCTTTGGTTAAATTTCCTCTCAGAGTAGATTTCTCCCCGGTCGCTAGCTGGAGGGTTGCTAGCGGAGTTGTTTAATTAGAAGTTTGGATGTAGATGTGGAGAAGTGTTGGGGAAGTGTTAGTGCCGCCAAACATTTCGCTAACAGCTAGCTGCTAACGGACTGCCTCACAGGCCAGGCTCTCACAGCCTACAGGGAACTATAATCGTTCCTTTCGATTATTATTATTGGTTTGCCAGAGAGGATATGAGGATCTCCCTGTACTGCTGGCTCAAACATCAGTCTACTGCAGTGTTCTTTACTCTCACCCCAGACATTCTGCAACCTGTTGTGGTTGAATACGGCCCAGGCCCACAGTGGCAGTGTCTGTCATCAGTGTTGGTGTTGTGTAACTAAAAGACATACATAGGAAAAACCCCTGTAACTGAGCTTTCACCTTATCCCAAAAGACGCCATTACCTCAGCCTGGGAAAATATTTAGACATCACCTTCTGTGGGAGCAGTACACATGGGAAACACCTTGGGATGTGGCCTGTGAGGGAACTATGACTGTATGCCGTGGGCAGGTCTCTAACATGAAGGGGATCCTGGAACGACTCGGTAACCCAAGCCCTGTATTTTGACAGGCTTCCTGAGATGCCTCTCATTTCCTGGTGTAAAACGTGATAAATCGCTACTTTCATCACCCTTGAGGGGGGAAGAATTGAGACGTCTAGGACACTTGGTTTGTCACATGGGGTGCCACCGCAGGTTTCGGTTCTAGGGACAGAGAACGTTTTAGTGGATGAAAAAACAAGGCTAGACGAATCGTCAGCTTATGCACTTTTCAGTGCATCACCCAACCCCCCCCCCCCCTCAGCTGTCATTCAAACGGCACATTGGTTGATTTTCGGCCTTTTCGCGACATCTCGTTTTTTTTAAGCGAGGCCAATCACAAGCGTTTAGGCTGAACGGAGACCAGATCCCAGTAGCTAATTCCCTCTGCCTTTCTTCCCTCATCGGCTACTTAACTTCAATTTGTCCAGACATGGACTGCTGCATGTTGATTTTTTTCGGAGGGGGTCATATTTAGTGTGTGTGTGTCTGACGGGGGCTGGGGGAAGGAGGACAGGGGATGCTTTTTTGCCTTAATTACAAATAGGGGTCAACGTTGGTGGCAGTGGTGGGATCCAATGATGGTAATGGCCTGGATTCATGTTGTGTGTTGTCAGGGGAACAATACTCTACACATGCACAGTGTGTGTGGTCAGTCTCTCTGTCCTCCAATGGCCACTGGTTTCAAAGGTCAAACTTACAGTAGGATCCCAGAGCCACTGGGCCTAATATACAGAGCCATGTACTGTACTCTCCAGGCTTCCAGTCTCATGTTAAGTTTTCACGTCCTTTTAAAAAAAGCCCCCAAAACACTGGAAGGGATACCCATTACGGCTGTATGTGTTAGTGAACTTTTATTTTACAAGCTTTTAATACGTTTCCCAGGGGCTGCCATGATTTTGTGGTTTATTTTCTGAATTTCTTTTTATGATTCGATATGGATTTTCTCTTTCACCATCCCCTTTCCCTCAATCTCTATCACTTCTCAGACATTTTGTGAGCCATTTTCACTGTAAAGGACGTTTATTCTACTCAACCCTCCAGTTCCCGTAACTCCCTCTTCACCTCTCAATCTGCCTAATGTTTATCCAGGTTTGATTGACACTTCCAGGGTGGTGATAAAGGGGCGGGACAAAGACACACAGCAGAGCAGAGAAATTAGACCATAGCTGCCACCACAGGTAATGGTCAAGTAGTAGTCACTGAATTCATTATTTCTTTCTGCTGCAATTTCAGTTCTCCTTACTAACATGCGGCTAGTTGTCAAATGCGGTTTTCTTGGGGGGAGTGCCATGTTCTGGGAAACAAATACATCGTCTCTCTCAGCGAGCCAGAAAGATTGGTCCAGTCACATCCATCTGTTGGAGTAAACATAAACGCCAGGAGGACAAAGGAGAGTGGCGGAGAGCCACAGTGTGTAACATGACAGCACTTCAGCAGGAACCTCGCCCTCCCTGTATCCAGAAGGGCACTTTTACATGCTAATTTCCTGCGAAAATGCTGTCACATACCCCGGTAATTCCCGAGAATGCACGGTCCAACCTCACCCACCCTCCCATTTTTTTCCCTCCAGTCTACACACGCTACCATTTCATCATTCTCTGTGTGGCTCGTCTGACAGACACCAAGGCAGTAGTAACCCTAGATGGCTGACCATGGATTAAAATGTAATCTCCCTGTCTGAAGGTTCCCCCTCTGACTTCTGGTTGCTCCCCTACAGTAGCCTACCGGTGGATCAGAGCACCACTGGAGTCTGACTGTGGCGTGTGCATTTGTCCTGCCTCAGTGAATTATAGCATTTTCAACATTGATCATTTTTTTCTGCTTCTTCTATTAATTTGTGCTTCATTAACGTAATGTATCGACGTTCACAATCTGTTTTTTGTTAATTGTGGTTTCATTCAGGAGGTAAAACTAGGTCAAATTTAGCTGACGACCCCTCATACTCCTTATCCTAGAGTAAATCCAATCATTTTATTGTGATAACTGTGACAGTTTAACAGAAAATTACTGTTCTCTCTCAGTTAGAGTCACGCCACACCATTCTTCTGTCTGATTAGTACATTTTGCCAAGGCCTAGCTTGTTGCTTTTTCCTGAGCACAAGTGACTTTATCAGGCCTCTATGTCCTCCAGCCTACTAATCCCACCAAGCCTTTAGGGCAGAGTGGGGAGCGACTGTTTAATCATGATCGTCATCCAGTCAAGCGACAGGGGGGACGGGGGAGGGCAGGCAGCCTCTGTTCTGAACACCACCCCCTGTTGAGCATCCTGGCACTGGCGCATCCTCCCCTTGCATATTGGCGGCCTGTCATCCCGGGCCAGGAAGACTCAGAGCCAATCAGAGCCCCCTCATTTCCTCTCTGGCTTCCGTGGGCGGGGTAACAGGGCCGCGGGGTGCTGAGGGGCAGCTGGGAGAGCTGGATAGCCAGGAGTGGGATGTTCTATAGTTACCATATTCTGAGATCAGCTTTGTGTTGTTATGCTAATTGTTAAGGTTAGGCTTGAGGGAGTAATTATGTTCCTAGATCTGTGCCTAAGCAGTTCTTCCAGATCCTAATGGCCACCAAATCACCCCCAGCTTCCAATTGGCTCATTCATTTCCCCCCCTCTCCCCTGTAACTATTCCCCAGGTTGTTGCTGTAAATGAGAAGGATAATCTATGATGGCCAAGGTACAGTACGTTTGAGAGGCTATGACAGTGTGTGCAGTATGAGAAAGGAGAGTGAGGAAGCTATTGACTCACATGTATATGTTAAAAGTCGTACGAATATTTGACAATAACATATTATTTGGTGAAATCAACAGGGCCCCAAAAAACCTATAAATCATGATGAATTGTTGGACCAAATGCTGCGCAATGCTGTTGTGCTTGTAGCTGAATCGTTCAGCTTTAAAATGTTTATGATAAACGATAACCATATGGTCAAGTATTGACACATCTGTACCGAACCGCCACTATAGAACAGTTGAGATGGCACAGGTCCAGCCAGACATGAGAGAGCTGTGTTCTGGTGGCTAGGTCCTGCAGAGAGAGGGGAGCTTAAAGCACCCCTACCTTTTTTTCTCTGTCTCGTTCCCCTTCTTTCTATCTCTCGTTCACACACACACACACACACACACACACACACACACACACACACACACACACACACACACACACACACACACACACACACACACACACACACACACACACACACACACACACACACACACACACACACACACACACACACACACACACACACACACACACACACACACACAGTTCCAGTCCTGGCCACAGCAGATTTTCTAAGCCATGCCAAATCCAGCCTTGCCAAGTAGTAATTGTTTCCATATTGTACATTACAGTATATTACACAGCCTTTTCTCTCTCTCTCTCTCTCTCTCTCTCTCTCTCTCTCTCTCTCTCTCTCTCTCTCTCTCTCTCTCTCTCTCTCTCTCTTACTCTCTCTCTCTGTCTCTCTCTCTCTCTCTCTCTCGTACCCCTCCTGTGCCAGACGTCCCCGCAACCTCCCTTTTTTGGCCACACTTACTAAACATCTTAATATTATTTAGATGATACGTAGGTGTGAAATTGAAAATATATTATTCGCAGTAGTCATAAGCGCTGGCCACCAATCACTCACAAATCCTGGCTTGGCGGAGAGAGACCGTGCAGTGGCGGGTTAGTGTCTCTCATTATACGAGACAGACTACAGTACATTCCCCCTCTGAACACTAACCTGTCAAAAATAACAATTTGACTGTGCATTAGGGCACATTTAGAGTGCCCTTACATCCTGACTAGACCGTATGGATATTGTATTCAGACGGTTGTCGTCAATGTGTTTTCTTTCTTGCGGTGGGAGCATGTGGCAAGCCTGGTCGGTTCCTCCTTCTGGCTTTCTGTGCATTGGTACTGTAAAACCAGAATTAAGCATAACATTAACCCAAATGGGCTTTGCTTTTGGTTCACAGAGCAGCTGGCTTGGCTGCTGGGTTCTAGCCCAGGTTCTGGGCTCTGGCCTGGGCTCCCTGGATCTGGGGTATGGGTTCTGGGCTGGGCCCACTCATTATGGGACCTCAGGCTACAGATGTGGCCAAGTTAGAGATGTCGACAGCGGTCTCCCACAGGATCCCGACACGCCCACCGCTGATGTAGAGACGGATGGAGGGAGATTGGAGGGAGGGATGGAGGGAGGAGGGAGGGATGGAGGGAGGAGGGAGGTGAGTCAGCAGTAGGATAAGGGTGAAAAGGAAGAGAGAGGTGGCAGTGTAAGCTTGAGGGGGCGAATGGGTGGGTGGGTGTACATGGAGTGATGAATGAGCATGATCAGTGGAATATAAGAACAGGGTGGTGCATTTGGGAGAGAAAGACGGAGCAACAGAGGTGTAGGCGGGGGCAGTGTGCCAATTACTGGGGGACCAAGGGGAGGCTCACACCCTCCGACTGAGACATGAACTCCGCTAAATGCAACAAAAGTCAAACTTAGGGGGGTCTCTAATTTAACCATTCTCCGATTTGTTATTTTTTACTGACACATTGGTAAACATGAACATAAAAAAGCTTTTTCCAAACAAAACGAACACCCCCATCTCTATATCATGGTTTAAACCAGTGACAGTTGGTTCTGGTCCTTTCAATCACATTCATCTTTCTACTCCGCCTCTCACTCTGTCTGTCTTGAGCTTTCGCTAGCACACTTGTAACATTGTATCGACTGGGTTCAGCCCGCTAGCGAACTTGAAACATTATCAACGTGGTCCATCCAGCCTGCTATCGAACCGATGTGCTCGAGACAGACACAGCTGTATTTGCTTCCCGTATTTCAACCCCCTTTTTCAGGTGTCTCGACTTTTCTTTTTACAAAAAAAGGTACGTTTGTCAGCAAGATGCATCAATTAATTCAGGCTACAATAGTATAGACTGTCAGTACATATTTTGCTGTTGTTGTAACAGATGTCTCGTTTCATTCATCCAACGGCTGGTGCACAGTGCACTGTGTGGATGCTGGAATTATGTTGGAGTGGACGTTTGACAGTCAGATGAAAACATCATGACTGGTTGAGGTCATGCTACATTAAAAGTTAATGCATGTTCACCGCTAAAATAAATATCTTTACTATTGGGTCCGTCATTTTTGGGGGGGGGAGTACTGTGAAAAGAATTGAGACGCCCTGAACGTCACGGTTTAATTTGCATTCTGGGTGGGACGGTCAGGAGATGAGAGGAAAGAGGAGAGGAAAGAGGGAGGAGAGTAGAGTAGAGAAAGGTAGGGGAGAGGAGAGAGGGAGGGGCGAGGAGAGGAGAGAGGGAGGAGAGAAGAAGAGAGGGAGGAGATAGGAGAAGAGAGGGAGGAGAGAGAAGAGACGGAGGAGAGGGAAGAGAGAGGAGAAGGGAGAGGATAGGAACGTGGGAGGAGAGGAGAGAGGGAGAAGAGAAGAGAAGAGAAGGAGGTCGAAGAGAGGGAGGAGAGGAGAGAGGAGAGATGGAGGAGAGAGGAAAGGAGAGAGGAGAGAGGAAAGGAGAGAGGAGAGGATAGAGGAAAGGAGAGTGGGGGGAGAGAGAAGAGATGAGAGAAGAGGAGAGAGGAGAGGGAGGAGAGAGTAGAGAGGAGAGGAGAGGAGAGAGGAGAGGGAGGAGAGAGTAGAGAGGAGAGGAGAGAGGGAGGAGAGGAGGGGTGGGGAGAGAGAGGCAGATCACAAGACATCTAACCAGAGACAAGGTTATGAAGAGGGAGATAATTCAAGGGAGAAGAACATGCAAAAGAGGGGAATTTGAGGTATAGTAATTGGCCTTCAGGAGACCCCCAGACCCCCAGACAGGTCTCTGAGGCTGTGGGTGTTTACTGTCAGTCAGCACATAAGCCATTCTTTCCAAATGAAGATGCCAGCCCACTGTGAGGCCCAAGACTGGGTGCCAGTATAAGCACATTAACACCCCCACCACCCCCCTGCTCAAGCTGTTCAGGAGACACTCCATTGTGTTGCCTCTCTGTCTCTCTCCCTCTTGTTCTCTCTCATTCTGGCTCTCCCACAGAGCGTTATATGTTTTCATCCTTTTTATCCTCTGTGTCTTGTAGTTGAGGGTGATATACGATAGTCTATATGGAGGAAGAGATACAGAAGGGCAGGGGTTTAGCGCTGAGTGTTAAACACTTTAATATTAGCTCTAGTTCTATATCGTCCTTCTTGCTACTTCACTCTCTCTCTTTAAATTCACAGCAGATTGTATCAAACCAGTATGTTTTTGAGGCGAAAGAACGCAGTAACCAGGAAGGTATTGGGTCTTCATCCGGCCGTGTTGTTTGGAGAGGACCCGAGTATCTATGCGGAAGTCTGTGTTGCGTCTCCACAAGACGAGGCCCTCCACACAGACTGCTGCCCTCCCACTGAGGCCAAGCGTCTCCCTGCATTCCATCTCCAGGGTTCGACATCGTGTTGCGCGGTGTCACACCTCTCGCCGTACGGCCGTATGTGCTCCCGAGAGTTTGCAGACGTGTGTGTAGATCACCGAATGGAGTTTAAAAAGACACACGTGAAGGAACACACTGACAAATCAGCGCGCTAACTCTGAGTTTATTGTTTTTCTTCCCCAACGTTACTTGAAGACTTCTCATTGCTCACACACACACACACACACACACACACACACACACACACACACACACACACACACACACACACACACACACACACACACACACACACACACACACACACACACACACACACACACACACACACACACACACACACACACACACACACACACACACACACACACACACACACACACATCTAGATGGAATGCACCAGTATTCTACAAGTACTTCGAAACTCCCGCTGACAAGATTGCGCCATTTGTTACGCCGTTTCCCTCCCGCAGCGTGAAACAAACGGTTTAATATAGATTGAGGAATAAGAGCAAGGCTCTGGTTAACTACATCTGTTTGACAAAGTAACGTTCTATTCTATCGTTCTATCGGCTCATTCTTCACTAGTGTGACAGCATTCCCCTCTGTGTGCTGCACTACTCATTGGGATGGCTGTAGCACTATAGCTCCCGGGCCTCGTGACCACCCATTGTCATTGGCTAGCCAGAAGATGGCGGCTTAATTAAAAAGTCCCCTGCCACTCCTCGAAAAGAACTACCCGAGGGCAGACTGACGGAGCTGCAGGCTGTAAACAGTGGATGGTCTAGTGGCTAACTGAGCTGACCTTGGGGTTTACAGGGGGTTACAAGGCGTTACAGGTTCACAAGATGCCTGTTCATGATTCTAAGTGTGAAGGTGCTATAGTTTGCCTCTTTGTGGCCTTGAGGTATGTGTGTGTGTGGTTGTTATCACTGTGGTTTCCGGACAGACTCCACGTGACCTGTGGCTGTTCCATGTTACCTATTGAGGGATGTATGGCTGGACCAAGTGTAACCACTGTCCGGTGGGTCAGAACTGCACCCAGCCAGTGAGGCCTCTGGATAACCATGTTTAGAATTCTCAGTTTGGATGAAAAACAAAAAAAATCTCCATGTTATTTTTGGGATCTCCTGTTTTTCTTTGTTTCTGAGGCTGCAGCACATTCTTGCAGTGTAAATGCTTTCGCAAGGCTTTATTTTGTACTTTTTTTACACTATCACTTTTCACATTCTTGAGTGTGAAGAACCTGTTGCCACTCCAGATACAAGATAATATTAGCCATGTTTTCACCGGGCTACAAACTAAAATGTACCTCCAACACGTATGAGTTCAAGGGATTTATACCAGCATGTCATGACTGAAACAACATGATAGGGTTTTTGCAAAATGGAAAAATATCATTCGATGCTTTGACTCTTGTGACTGGGAGGGCTGCGGCCTACCCTGTAGAATATGACAGATTCTCCTAATACACCTCAGTGACAGGCATGGGGCCTACTGTGTTTAAACAAGAGGATCCCTGCACCAGTGACAAATGGGGGGTGATGGAGGCGGTAGAGGTGGGTGGATGAATAGCTAGATTCGAGTCGGGTCGTCTGTTTTGTCTCGGTGTTGACACCGCTTTCCGGCCCTGGCTCATGATGGCATCCGCCCACATGGTGGTAGGTGGCGGTGGCATTGACCGTGGAGCTGGGTGGACCACATAGAGAGAAACTAAGACGGCTACCTGTCTATGTTGAGTAGTGACAGGGGACATGTTAGCGCTATGACTCCTTGGGATGTAAAGATAAACCCTATCCTTAACCCTAACCTTAACCCTTACCTAACCCTAACCTTACCTGAATCATTTTAAATGTAAACTTTAATGGGGTAGGACTGGCCCAAGGATCCCAGATTGCGATGAGCCTGTTGGGATGAGTCATCAAACTGAGGTCAGTGCTGAGGGACGTTATGTTGTGGAGCAGGAAGGATGATTATGGGTTGGCTGAAGAGTTTCTGTGACGGTGGAATTAAACCTTTCCTTGTTATCTCTCAGGCTGGCTCTGAGACCAGATGCACAGTGTAGTGAGCGTGATACATCTTCAGGTTTTCTCTCAGAAGAATACCTTCCAGTCCATCACCATTTCCTGTAGGACCACTTCAACAAGCCAGACGTGTCCATCCGCCACCATTATGCAATGATATTTTGGAGTGTTTGCTTCAAACTAAGATACAATATTTTTATTAATAGTTTATTATGTGTGCATTTATGTAACATGTTAAACATTTGTCTTACAACCCATAACCCCCATGCCATTCAAATTGATATAAATCCTCTTATGAGACCAACTGAATTCTTTCCCTGGATTTAGTATCCCAGTGCCAGCTTCTTGGTGGCCTATATAATCCACATTATAATCTGCCATTAATCCCTGATGGGGATGTCAGGCCGCTGACTGGGTTTATGTTATGCGTGTGCATGCGAGTGGCTGGCTTTAGTGTGTTTATACAGAGGTAATTGGAGAACAGGTAGGAGTGGAGCATGTCATACAGCCTAATTTCCTCCTCGGTAACCCCCCCCCCCCCCCACACACACACACTAAAACCTGTCCAAACACATCCCTATGGTGGGGGAAGAAAGACCGTTAGTTACAGGACCTCCATGGATGTGTTTCCAGAGATGTGACCTAATTGCTGAAGTGTTAAATGATCTCTAATTGTCCAGTGTTGGGTTATGTTAATAGGGGTGACAGGGTTCATCGTACAGGTGAAGAGTGAAAGCCTCTAGTCTTTTCCAGCTGTGTCCTGACCCCTAGCCAAGTCCAAGCCTAGTCCAAGGGGAGCTCACACCATCACTTGACAGTGGTCAGAGCTCACCATTGAATATTAGATTACCACAGAGGTTATTTTGGTAAGGGGAAGGTACAGAGGTATGTTTCCGTAGTTTACTGGTCAACTGGTCTCACTGGTCACTGGGAGTGTGTATCCTACTGGTCACTGGGAGTGTGTATCCTACTGGTCACTGGGAGTGTGTAGCCTACTGGGCACTGGGAGTGTGTATCCTACTGGTCACTGGGAGTGTGTATCCTACTGGTCACTGGGAGTGTGTATCCTACTGGCCACTGGGAGTGTGTATCCTACTGGTCACTGGGAGTGTGTATCCTACTGGCCACTGGGAGTGTGTATCCTACTGGCCACTGGGAGTGTGTATCCTACTGGTCACTGGGAGTGTGTAGCTTAATGGTCACTGGGAGTGTATCCTACTGGTCATTGGGAGTGTGTATCATTCTGGTCACTGGGAGTGTGTATCCTACTGGTCACTGGGAGTGTGTATCCTACTGGTCACTGGGAGTGTGTATCCTACTGGTCACCGGGAGTGTGTATCCTACTGGTCACTGGGAGTGTGTATCCTACTGGCCACTGGGAGTGTGTATCCTACTGGTCACGGGGAGTGTGTATCCTACTGGCCACTGGGAGTGTGTATCCTACTGGCCACTGGGAGTGTGTATCCTACTGGTCACTGGGAGTGTGTAGCTTAATGGTCACTGGGAGTGTGTATCCTACTGGCCACTGGGAGTGTGTATCCTACTGGCCACTGGGATTGTGTATCCTACTGGCCACTGGGAGTGTGTATCCTACTGGCCACTGGGAGTGTGCTTCCTACTGGTCACTGGGAGTGTGTATCCTACTGGTCACTGGGAGTGTGTATCCTACTGGCCACTGGGATGTGTATCCTACTGGCCACTGGGAGTGTGTATCCTACTGGTCACTGGAAGTGTGTAGCTTGCTGGTCACTGGGAGTGTGTATCCTACTCGTCACTGGGAGTGTGTAGCCTACTGGTCACTGGGAGTGTGTATCCAACTGGTCACTGGGAGTGTGTATCCTACTGGTCACTGGGAGTGTGTAGCCTACTGGTCACTGGAAGTGTGTAGCTTGCTGGTCACTGGGAGTGTGTATCCTACTGGTCACTGGGAGTGTGTATCCTACTGGTCACTGGGCGTGTGTAGCCTACTGTTCACTGGAAGTGTGTAGCTTCCTGGTCACTGGGAGTGTGTATCCTACTGGTCACTGGGAGTGTGTATCCTACTGGTCACTGGGAGTGTGTATCCTACTGGCCACTGGGAGTGTGTAGTCTACTGGTCACTGGGAGTGTGTAGTCTACTGTCACTGGGAGTGTGTAGTCTACTGGTCACTGGGAGTGTGTAGCTTACTGGTCACTGGAAGAGTCTAGCCTACTGGTCACTGGGAGTGTGTAGTCTGCTGGTCACTGGAAGTCTGTAGCCTACTGGCAACTGGGAGTGTGTAGTCTACTGGTCACTGGGAGGGTGTAGCTTACTGGCAACTGGAAGTGTGTATCCTACTGGTCACTGGGAGTGTGTAGTCTACTGGTCACTGGGAGTGTGTAGTCTACTGGTCACTGGAAGTGTGTATCCTACTGGTCACTGGGAGTGTGTATCCTACTGGCCACTGGGAGTGTGTATCCTACTGGTCACTGGGAGTGTGTATCCTACTGGTCACTGGGAGTGTGTATCCTACTGGTCACTGGGCGTGTGTAGCCTACTGTTCACTGGAAGTGTGTAGCTTTCTGGTCACTGGGAGTGTGTATCCTACTGGTCACTGGGAGTGTGTATCCTACTGGCCACTGGGAGTGTGTAGTCTACTGGTCACTGGGAGTGTGTAGTCTACTGTCACTGGGAATGTGTAGTCTACTGGTCACTGGGAGTGTGTAGCTTACTGGTCACTGGGAGTGTGTAGCTTAATGGTCACTGGAAGTGTATAGCCTACTGGTCACTGGGAGTGTGTAGTCTACTGGTCACTGGAAGAGTGTAGCCTACTGGTCACTGGGAGTGTGTAGTCTGCTGGTCACTGGAAGCCTGTAGCCTACTGGCAACTGGGAGTGTGTAGTCTACTGGTCACTGGGAGGGTGTAGCTTACTGGCAACTGGAAGTGTGTAGCATACTGGTCACTGGGAGTGTGTAGTCTGCTGGTCACTGGAAGTCTGTAGCCTACTGGCAACTGGGAGTGTGTAGTCTACTGGTCACTGGGAGGGTGTAGCTTACTGGCAACTGGAAGTGTGTATCCTACTGGTCACTGGGAGTGTGTAGTCTACTGGTCACTGGAAGTCTGTAGCCTACTGGCAACTGGGAGTGTGTAGCTTACTGGTCACTGGGAGTGTGTAGTCTGCTGGTCACTGGAAGAGTGTAGCCTACTGGTCACTGGGAGTGTGTAGTCTGCTGGCCACTGGAAGTCTGTAGCCTACTGGCAACTGGGAGTGTGTAGCTTACTGGTCACTGGGAGTGTGTATCCTACTGGCCACTGGGAGTGTGTATCCTACTGGTCACTGGGAGTGTGTATCCTACTGGTCACTGGGAGTGTGTATCCTACTGGTCACTGGGCGTGTGTAGCCTACTGTTCACTGGAAGTGTGTAGCTTTCTGGTCACTGGGAGTGTGTATCCTACTGGTCACTGGGAGTGTGTATCCTACTGGTCACTGGGAGTGTGTATCCTACTGGCCACTGGGAGTGTGTAGTCTACTGGTCACTGGGAGTGTGTAGTCTACTGTCACTGGGAGTGTGTAGTCTACTGGTCACTGGGAGTGTGTAGCTTACTGGTCACTGGGAGTGTGTAGCTTAATGGTCACTGGAAGTGTATAGCCTACTGGTCACTGGGAGTGTGTAGTCTACTGGTCACTGGAAGAGTGTAGCCTACTGGTCACTGGGAGTGTGTAGTCTGCTGGTCACTGGAAGTCTGTAGCCTACTGGCAACTGGGAGTGTGTAGTCTACTGGTCACTGGGAGGGTGTAGCTTACTGGCAACTGGAAGTGTGTATCCTACTGGTCACTGGGAGTGTGTAGTCTACTGGTCACTGGAAGTCTGTAGCCTACTGGTCACTGGGAGTGTGTAGTCTGCTGGTCACTGGAAGAGTGTAGCCTACTGGTCACTGGGAGTGTGTAGTCTGCTGGCCACTGGAAGTCTGTAGCCTACTGGCAACTGGGAGTGTGTAGCTTACTGGTCACTGGGAGTGTGTATCCTACTGGCCACTGGGAGTGTGTATCCTACTGGTCACTGGGAGTGTGTATCCTACTGGTCACTGGGAGTGTGTATCCTACTGGTCACTGGGCGTGTGTAGCCTACTGTTCACTGGAAGTGTGTAGCTTTCTGGTCACTGGGAGTGTGTATCCTACTGGTCACTGGGAGTGTGTATCCTACTGGCCACTGGGAGTGTGTAGTCTACTGGTCACTGGGAGTGTGTAGTCTACTGTCACTGGGAATGTGTAGTCTACTGGTCACTGGGAGTGTGTAGCTTACTGGTCACTGGGAGTGTGTAGCTTAATGGTCACTGGAAGTGTATAGCCTACTGGTCACTGGGAGTGTGTAGTCTACTGGTCACTGGAAGAGTGTAGCCTACTGGTCACTGGGAGTGTGTAGTCTGCTGGTCACTGGAAGCCTGTAGCCTACTGGCAACTGGGAGTGTGTAGTCTACTGGTCACTGGGAGGGTGTAGCTTACTGGCAACTGGAAGTGTGTAGCATACTGGTCACTGGGAGTGTGTAGTCTGCTGGTCACTGGAAGTCTGTAGCCTACTGGCAACTGGGAGTGTGTAGTCTACTGGTCACTGGGAGGGTGTAGCTTACTGGCAACTGGAAGTGTGTATCCTACTGGTCACTGGGAGTGTGTAGTCTACTGGTCACTGGAAGTCTGTAGCCTACTGGCAACTGGGAGTGTGTAGCTTACTGGTCACTGGGAGTGTGTAGTCTGCTGGTCACTGGAAGAGTGTAGCCTACTGGTCACTGGGAGTGTGTAGTCTGCTGGCCACTGGAAGTCTGTAGCCTACTGGCAACTGGGAGTGTGTAGCTTACTGGTCACTGGGAGTGTGTATCCTACTGGCCACTGGGAGTGTGTATCCTACTGGTCACTGGGAGTGTGTATCCTACTGGTCACTGGGAGTGTGTATCCTACTGGTCACTGGGCGTGTGTAGCCTACTGTTCACTGGAAGTGTGTAGCTTTCTGGTCACTGGGAGTGTGTATCCTACTGGTCACTGGGAGTGTGTATCCTACTGGTCACTGGGAGTGTGTATCCTACTGGCCACTGGGAGTGTGTAGTCTACTGGTCACTGGGAGTGTGTAGTCTACTGTCACTGGGAGTGTGTAGTCTACTGGTCACTGGGAGTGTGTAGCTTACTGGTCACTGGGAGTGTGTAGCTTAATGGTCACTGGAAGTGTATAGCCTACTGGTCACTGGGAGTGTGTAGTCTACTGGTCACTGGAAGAGTGTAGCCTACTGGTCACTGGGAGTGTGTAGTCTGCTGGTCACTGGAAGCCTGTAGCCTACTGGCAACTGGGAGTGTGTAGTCTACTGGTCACTGGGAGGGTGTAGCTTACTGGCAACTGGAAGTGTGTAGCATACTGGTCACTGGGAGTGTGTAGTCTACTGGTCACTGGAAGAGTGTAGCCTACTGGTTACTGGGAGTGTGTAGTCTGCTGGCCACTGGAAGTCTGTAGCCTACTGGCAACTGGGAGTGTGTAGCTTACTGGTCACTGGGAGTGTGCAGTCTACTGGTCACTGGGAGTGTGTAGTCTACTGTCACTGGGAATGTGTAGTCTACTGGTCACTGGGAGTGTGTAGCTTACTGGTCACTGGGAGTGTGTAGCTTAATGGTCACTGGAAGTGTATAGCCTACTGGTCACTGGGAGTGTGTAGTCTACTGGTCACTGGAAGAGTGTAGCCTACTGGTCACTGGGAGTGTGTAGTCTGCTGGTCACTGGAAGCCTGTAGCCTACTGGCAACTGGGAGTGTGTAGTCTACTGGTCACTGGGAGGGTGTAGCTTACTGGCAACTGGAAGTGTGTAGCATACTGGTCACTGGGAGTGTGTAGTCTGCTGGTCACTGGAAGTCTGTAGCCTACTGGCAACTGGGAGTGTGTAGTCTACTGGTCACTGGGAGGGTGTAGCTTACTGGCAACTGGAAGTGTGTATCCTACTGGTCACTGGGAGTGTGTAGTCTACTGGTCACTGGAAGTCTGTAGCCTACTGGCAACTGGGAGTGTGTAGCTTACTGGTCACTGGGAGTGTGTAGTCTGCTGGTCACTGGAAGAGTGTAGCCTACTGGTCACTGGGAGTGTGTAGTCTGCTGGCCACTGGAAGTCTGTAGCCTACTGGCAACTGGGAGTGTGTAGCTTACTGGTCACTGGGAGTGTGTATCCTACTGGCCACTGGGAGTGTGTATCCTACTGGTCACTGGGAGTGTGTATCCTACTGGTCACTGGGAGTGTGTATCCTACTGGTCACTGGGCGTGTGTAGCCTACTGTTCACTGGAAGTGTGTAGCTTTCTGGTCACTGGGAGTGTGTATCCTACTGGTCACTGGGAGTGTGTATCCTACTGGTCACTGGGAGTGTGTATCCTACTGGCCACTGGGAGTGTGTAGTCTACTGGTCACTGGGAGTGTGTAGTCTACTGTCACTGGGAGTGTGTAGTCTACTGGTCACTGGGAGTGTGTAGCTTACTGGTCACTGGGAGTGTGTAGCTTAATGGTCACTGGAAGTGTATAGCCTACTGGTCACTGGGAGTGTGTAGTCTACTGGTCACTGGAAGAGTGTAGCCTACTGGTCACTGGGAGTGTGTAGTCTGCTGGTCACTGGAAGCCTGTAGCCTACTGGCAACTGGGAGTGTGTAGTCTACTGGTCACTGGGAGGGTGTAGCTTACTGGCAACTGGAAGTGTGTAGCATACTGGTCACTGGGAGTGTGCAGTCTACTGGTTAACCTCAGTGGTGGTGTTGAAATGCTTAATCAGGTTATACCACACTAACAGACGACATCAAAATCACTTTCAAACCTCAAGTCAAATGTACACTTTAGAAGGTTTGTAGATACAACCTTTCGGGCAGAAATGGGTTGTGTTCAAATGGTTTTCTTGAGAAAGGTTTATTTCTATGCGACTGTATTAATTGAGGACAGTAGAAATATACTTTACATTGAATCATGCACTAACTCACAGCAGTAGTTGAATTTCAAAACCGTAAGACACAGTATGACTTAAACGGCCAAGTAACAAGCTACAGTTATAGCCCTTCATGATAGCCAGCCCCCGTAGAATCAATACCTGATCTTTCAACTGGCCCTTGATACTTAGCATCAGCACCTCACTATGGTTAAACATCCTCTTGCTATGCTCTCTTATTAAAGTCTCCCCTTCCTATTCATTTGGCCGGTCGGCTGGCTTTCCCCTGGCAATGCATCAGGGACAAGGAGGGGATCCAACAGTGTTGGAGGGATGGCTGCCTGTTCTTCTTCAGTAGTGCAGTGAACCCAAAGGAGCTCTCTCTCTCTCACTGCTATTCATCTCTTTCTCTTCATGTTGTGGTTGTGATTCAGGGTTTAGAGGCACCAGGTCTAGCGGATCAGCCACCTCCAGGGTGATGGGTTCATGGGAAGGCCTGGCATGGCATCCCTGCTCGACCCAAGGTGGCTTTAAATGTCACATTTGGCATCCCAAAAGCAGTGTCTAGCAGTGCCGTCCTGTGATCTCAGCATTTTGGTGGAGTGTGTGTGTGTGTGTGTGTGTGTGTGTGTGTGTGTGTGTGTGTGTGTGTGTGTGTGTGTGTGTGTGTGTGTGTGTGTGTGTGTGTGTGTGTGTGTGTGTGTGTGTGTGTGTGTGTGTGTGTGTGCTTGTGTGTGTGTGTGTGCACGCCTGTGTGTGAGAGAACAGTCCTGCTTTAAATCAAAGGAGCTGACATCTCCCTTAATGGTTAATTAGCTGTGGGAGGGCTGAGTCTTTAGTCTTTGATTAGAGGAAGTGCTCAGGGCTGTGGGGGAGCTGACTGGTCCTGGGCAACAGTCCAGCACACACATCAATCATTTACCTGACATTCCAATGCATCTGGACTATCTAATCTGCTCATTTTCAATCCTTCCTGTTACTGTCCATCATGTTAATCCAGGCTGTTGGTGCCCGAGGAGTGGGTGCAGTAAGAATCCTTGATAAGAATGGGACAAAGGAGAAGGGAGGAAATGCTTGTTGTACGGCAAGATCTTGGGCATCAGAGGGAGGCCCCAAAAATGAGACTCCATTCACTCAAGTCATAAACTGTTCTCTCTGCTACCGCACGGCAAGCAGTACTGGAGCGCCAAGTCAATGTGACAGGTACAATATGATTTGAATTCAAAAAATGAATCGTTTGTCAGTGCTCCAGGTGTGTAAACCTGTAACATGGGTTATCAAACCTGATGTCAACACATCAATATCAAAACACCTTCTCTCCTCCTGAGTGCTTTTATCGACCCCACATGTTGACAGAGAAAAACCATCATTAGGGACATCATTACATCTCTGAGAGGTCAAAGGTCAGAAAGCAATCAGGACCTTGATGTGTCATGTGACATAACCCTGCTTTCATTACTGGGTGAAGTGAGTTTGGTGACTGGATGGGATCTCTGGAGAGCCATGGTAATATCATAATAATTAGCTATAATTAACTTTTTAATTACTTGATAATTGGTCTGTAATAAAAATGTGCTGTTGAGTGGGAAGGTCTGATATCTTGCTTCTCAATTCACGATGTGGATTGATTTTAGTTGTCTAATATGGTAATCGTCATAATATACGTTCTAATATTAATGAAGTTATTAAATGAGGATATAAAGTTTAAAGTTGATGCCAAAGGGTTTTTACAACTGAGGACGTTTTACAGTCAGCAGTTGGTCGTATGGGAGTACATGCAAGAATAGAGAGACCAAGTCGAGGAACATTTCTTGAAATAGTTTGTGTTGACAAACAAGATTTAACGTGGCAGCGCTATGGTGGCCAGGCTGAAAGACAACATTGGAAGTGGCCAGCATTTCTGTGGTTTTGCGTATAAGGTGTGTTGACACCCTTGTAGCCGGGGCGTTTCATCGGAGCCAAATAAAGATGTGTGGTCCCTCTCTAAACATGTCAACGCTGCACATCAAGTAAGCGTGCACGTTACACAACAGGTTGAGCTGAACTCGTTTGGATCAGACCGGTTGCAGATCATTGGCAACCCATTGAGACGGAATTGATCAACAGAACAACTTTCATACAGGCTGTAGATGATTCAAATAGGAAAATGTTTTCTCACATAATCTGGTTTTTAGTCATCGCTTCTCCAGCCATGACATATGCTTCTTTCATGCTACGCTTCATTGGAGATACGTGATGACAGAGGCTGGTTGTATGAATCATATCACACACATGGACATGCATGCATGTAGGCACACACACCACACACACACCACACACACACACACACACACACACACACACACACACACACACACACACACACACACACACACACACACACACACACACACACACACACACACACACACACACACACACACACACACACACACACACACACACACACACACACACACACACACACACACACACACACACACACACACACACACACACACACACACACACACACACACACACACACACACACACACACACACACACACACACACACACACAGAGAACAATAACTAATATTATACTATAGGGTCTTAGCACTGACTTTCATAATTCATGTGCCACATGCACTCTGAGCTCTGTTCAGTGGAGCTTAACTGCTGCTGCTGTTGTTGGGGAAGTCAAGCTTGTGGTTCCTACACTGTATAAGTATAAGGGATTGAGGTTAATACATCTCTTATGGTGATCTCTCCTCTGTACAGTTTGTGTGTTTGGTTATTGGTGATTTGAGATG
This sequence comes from Salvelinus alpinus, assembly GCF_045679555.1. NCBI lineage: Eukaryota > Metazoa > Chordata > Actinopteri > Salmoniformes > Salmonidae > Salvelinus > Salvelinus alpinus. The sequence goes on along the minus strand of NC_092088.1, from coordinate 18,764,379 downwards.
GAACACCTTAGTACCCACAGCTGTTAAACTGCTGTATCCGTAGGACATTCCCTGATGCATGAAATGACTGACACATGTACAGTATGCAAATCATGAGCTATTCTTCTTGACTGCCTGATCAAGACATAATCTGTTTAAGGAAGACCCCCTTTCATTCTCATCCATCTCCACAACGACAGGTTGGACAGACATGTTCAATAACCTGCCATTACTGTGGCTCATACCACCCTGTAAATACACACCTGTAGTCACTGACCTGCTCCACTGCACTGCACTGCTCTGAGAAAGGGGGATGAGGGGCCAGGACCCTAAACAACCCCTTTGCCCTCCACACCCCTCACCCCTGAGACCAAAGACCAGAGAGACATCAACGGAGAGGCGGTATCAGTGAACAAGGACCCTCTTTGTGTTCCTCTGTTCCACAGTGCAGATCTCAGATCAGGGCTAACATGTGTAACCCAGGCCATTGTTGTGATCCCCACAGCACAAAGACCAGGGAGGAGTCGCCTTGTAGCTGTAATGTCACCCTGACCCCTAGGTCACTTCCACGGGGACATCCTCAAAGTGGCGGGTGTCGCCGCAGCTTCTTAACAAGTTATTGATGGGATACACTTTTAATGATGAGGTCTGTCGGGTGGATCATTTCTGAATCATTTGGTTGGAGATTGAAGCAGTGAATTGAATAATGAACGAAGAGAATGATTAAATGAAATGGAATGATTAAATAATTACTCGTTTTAACCCCACAAATGTTAACACATTTGTATGGATCGCGTCTTTATCTCTCTCTATCTCACAAGCACCCACCTACATACAAACACATGTGCCCGCACACACACACACACCACGCAATAATATATTTAACCCAATGTTTTCCTTTTGGGAGTAAACCTTTTTTTTCCTGTTCATTTAAATTCATAAGAATAACTGAATGGATTTTAATTTTTTTGGGGGGTGGGAGCAGTTTTATGGCTACAAAAACAGAATTTGTGGTTTCAACGGTTTAGGTTTGATGCAAACGGCTTTGGAACCTTTTATGCAACCTGGCGTCCAGGAGACTTAAGAAAATATTTAGCTTTCCACCCTTTTGAGCTTTTTAGTCTCTGCTAAGGGAAAAGAGTGAGTCTGAAAAAAAAACACCCTGCAACAAAAAAACTACACAAGGTCAAATGTCCTGTGGGACAGCTGCCAGATCTATTCCATAACCACTTTCCACACACACACACACACACACACACACACACACACACACACACACACACACACACACACACACACACACACACACACACACACACACACACACACACACACACACACACACACACACACACACACACACACACACACACACACACACACACACACACACACACACACACACACACACACACACGCATAATCACACACACAAGATTCCTGCACCCTCCCACGGTGCTCCGAGAAGAAGAGAAACAGAGTGGACAACACACTTGCAGTCCACGCCATTATATAAGAGGCTACTTAAGGGTGGCGAGCCGGAAGATTGCCCAAGAAGATTAAGGAAAGAAGAGAAAGACGGGGAGAGAGAGAGAGGAAGAGCGAGATTGAGAGAGAGCAAGACGGAGATAGAGAACGCGACAGACCTCGACAGACACACACACACACAGAGAGAGCGAGAGCGAGAGAGAGCGAGAGCGAGAGAGAGAGAGAGAGAGAGAGAGAGAGAGAGAGAGAGAGAGAGAGAGAGAGAGAGAGAGATTACAGCTGTGTGTGCAGCTCCTCCTAATTGACTGGGGGATATTACCAGGAAGTGGAGCAGGTTATTTATGGTGGTGGCTTATTATAACCGCAGGATCCAGGGCATAAACAGCCTTCCCCACACAGCCCAGGGTAGGTGGAGCCCTCCACCAGGGCCGGACAGAGAGAGGCCCACCACCCTGTCACAGGCCCACTATCGCGCCCGCGTGGTGTGAACAGGTTATGCTTTCAGGGCGGGATACGGTCTGTGAAAATCATAATCTGTCATAAATCATGATGCAATAGCCGTCATGTCTAACTGACTCCTGAGAGAAATTAGACCACGGAGTGGTGGGCTAGGTTCATGTAAAGTCTGTTACTTTCAATTTGGACTGATTGCATTGAAAGTTGTTTTATAGCTGTTTCCTATGGTCGCCCTTTCTTCGTGGCTCTGCAGAAAGGACAGGCTGTATTGCCATGGTATGAAATATGGCGAATTACATGACTCAACATTTGAAATACTGAGAGGAAAGTCTGACCCTCATAGGTGGACTGAGGGCTTTTGAATATTTGGTGTGCTTACTTATATTGTATTGATATCACGGTACAATAATGTGATATTACAATCGATTTTTGATCTTGAGGTATTTGATGCAAGTATGTATCAGTATGTTTTACCTTTCCTTCCCTAGTACCCTTTTGACATCATACTCCTCTCCACATGGTCTCCGTCAGTACTAGGCCCCTGAGTGAGGATCTCAGAGGGCCAGTAAAAGTGTCATAAATGTATCGAGTTCCTAACATCCCTGTGGGTGATAACATGGTGTGCAGACCACCGACCAGGGTTAAAGATGTGGATCTGTGACTAAAACACTGCAGATGGAGTCCGAGAGCAGGACCTCCTCTCCTCTCTCCTCCTCTTATCTTCCCCCACCTTCCATTCTTCTTCTCACTGATGGACAACATCTTGCTCGACGGATCCCAAAGGTAGAAATGTCGATGTGTGTTTTTGGGGGAGACCTAGACACTCTGCAGACTACGCCACTTGTTGTATTGTTGGGAACATACGTAAATCATGTGTTGGTAATGAGTGAACTTTCCTTGGGCTTGTTGTTAACTCCAGTCTTCCTACTCGTGTGGTTCTCACCAGCAATGTAATGAAGAAGAGGCTATAAGATATAGCAGGGCCAGCCACATAACTGACCACATCTCTGGCCTGTAATGGAGGAGGCTTTCCCTGTTAGGTTCCCCGCTGGTAACAACCAGGAGTGTATGGACAGGGGGGAAGGGAGGGTTTAGAGCTTGTTGCAGTGTAGCAAATGTGTGTTACTTTTGTACAGCAACGGGGGCAACAAAGAAGTTATTGGCTACTAATTGCTAAATATTCCAGGCCTTAAATTGCCTGGCAACACAGACTGAAGGCCCAAAGCTCCTAAAATGGATCACCTCCTTCTATGTATGCCAGGCAAGCCATCAAACCAGTCTGCTGCTGCCTTATACAGCCCTAGGCATCCAAGTCAGGTGAGGCGAAGAAGGGATGAGGAAGAAGGAGGAGAGGCTGGAGCACCTGGGGGGACAGGCAGTGCTCCTCAACCTCTCCTCCCAGCAGGGTGCCTCTCTATCCT